>NC_056672.1:41760000-41897500 GCF_018350195.1 Panthera tigris | reverse complement strand
TTTTAAACATTTAATCCTATTATAATGAAATGGTAATTGAACAAGCAGTTTACAAATTTACATATTGTATGTTTCCAACTATATAAAATATGTATTCTCCATTTTCTTTGCATACATTTACACACACACAGAGCCACATGTAGGGTGCAAAAGTGAAAGCATACTTAGGACCTAATAGCAGGCCTCCCTTCTTAGGTCTTCTGCCACCTTCTGGACTGAAGTAGAGGCTAAGCACTGAGGCTAAGGTCTAGTTTTCCTTACATCTCCTTGTATCCTCAGTATACAACCTGCCACCACTACCTGTCTTGAATTCACTGGAACTAATCTCATTTTGCCTTTTAATATGATTTATCATCATAAAAGCCCTAACTCCTGTATCAGTTCTTATGGAATTATCATACTCTCATGCTAGAGAAACCCAAAAAAATGAACCAGTAAAAAGCTTGCAGATTTAAAGTCAAACCAACCTGTAAGTTTTGAATAAACCTATTATATAGCCGGAGTTTATTGCCATGCCTCTCTTCTCTACCTTACCTTTTATAAACAGACATGGTTTGAACTTCTCATTCACTCCTCCATATCCACTTAAACTCTTTCATATTTCCCATTATGTTGTGTTTCGGTACTACATTCTGAGGTTTATAGGTCAATTTTCTAATTCTCTCTTTAGCTTAATAACTCATTGCACAAGGCTAGTCTTATTAGCAAAACAAGATAAAGACAATACAAAAATTATATAACAGACCAATTACCCTCATAAATAAAGATTTAAAAAACAAATAAAATATCAGTAAAATGAATGAATTAGCTTATGAAAGGTTGGGAATGGCTCAGGTATAAAAAATAAAACATTTGATAAAATTTACCACCATTTATATATGATATTAATCAGGCTCCTTAAACTGATAAAAAGTATCTATAAGAAATTTATGGCTAACTTTCTTATCCAAGATGAAATATTACCTTTAAAATTAAAAAACAAGACAAGTACACCCATTCTTACTGCTTCTATTGAACTTTTGTATGGTAAAATGTAAAAACATTGGTATAACACATTAGGATTTTTTTTAACTTTTAAATTAATTAACCCTGATTGTTTACCAGGCAATATATATTTTATTAATTAAATCAATAAAACTAATCTCACTGAACAAATATGTCACTACAACAAATGATTTCTGTGCCTGAGTTAACTACAGAAATACTACATATATAGTAAAACTTTGGATTGTGAGTAACTTGTTCTGTGAGTAACACATTAGGATTTTTAAGGGAAAAAAAGTGTCATAATTTACAGACTATCCACATAGAAAACCCAGAGGGATCTATAAGACATATTAGAATTAATAAGAAATTAACAGGGTGACTGGATATAAGATAAACATTTTAAAATCAACTGCATTGCTATTCAGAAGAAACAGAAAATCTAACAAAAAGACAAGTAGCTAAACAGCAACAAAAATGTAAGCCATTCAGAATCTAATAAGAGACAGTAGATATTACATATCTAATAAAGAGATATAAGACCACTATGGATAATATTATAAAACTTTGTTTAAATGAAAAAGAAGTCCTAAACTGAAGTAGACATAGCATATTTACAGATAAAAAAGATTTAAAATGCTAAAAATGTCAATTCTTCCCAAATTAATTCCCATAACATTTTTCAGGGAACTTGATAGCTGGTTACAACATTATACTGAAGAGTAAAGGATCAAGAATATCCAAAGCACAGTTGAAGAAGAATACATTGAAGAGATCTATCGTATCAGATATCAATATTCATTATAAAGCTATAACACAGTGTTATTTCAGAGATTACAAACAATTACCCAATGCAAATGAATACAGAGTCTAAAACAGACCCACTTAAATACAGACCCATTTATACATGAAATAAAAAATGTCAAAGGAAGCAATGCAGATCACTGACAAAAGGGGTGATTATTAACACAATAAAAAGTGCTGAAACAGACAGATTCTTAGATTTTTCAAAAACCAAACTGAATAATCTTTTACACAATAAACAAAAATCGATTCCACATAAAGGCTTATATGTAGAAGTCAAAACTATAACACTTTAGACAAAAATATCTTTTGAGGTCAAGATAAGGTAGGATTTCTTAAACAAGATACAATAAACACAAAGTCTAAGAGAAAATGATGAGGTATTCAACTATATTAAAATTAATAACCATTTTTCAAAAGACACCACAGAACATGTAAAAAGACAAGCCGCAAGAAGATATTTGCAACAATTAAAACTGAAAGCTGAGACTACTGTCTGATCTCTAAACTCACTTCCTCTCTTTGGAAATGGACACATATTTATTGCCCAATATTTGGGGGCTCATATTTCCCAATATTCTTTGCAATTCTTTGCCAAATAATGCTGGCAGAAGTAATATGTGCCACTTTGAAGCCTTATTCATAAAAACTTCCTACATATGTTTCTCTAGGCCCCTTTTCCCTTCTTTTTGGCTGGAGTAGACATGATTGCAGCACGACTTTAGTAGTCAAACTGAAAGCTAACGGAGCCCAAAGATGTAAGGAGCCTAGATCTCTAAATCACTGCTTAGAAGTTGAAAATCCAAGTAATACTCACATGGGAGAGCTATGTAAAGAAGAAATAAATTATTTTAAGCCACAGAGATCTGGAGTTTATGTAATACAGAACCTTACATTATGGTCAATAATATAATAACTAACAAAAGATTAGCATCTAAAATAAAGAACCTCAACAAAAAGACAAGCATTCTAATGGAAAAATGAGTAAAAGATACAAACAGGTATATCATGTAACATAAACGTGAAATGCTCAAGCTCATTAGAAATCAAAGAAATACAAACTGAAACCAGAATGAGATACTATTTTATCCCTTTTAAGAATGCAACTAAGAAGCCTATAATTTAGACAGCCACTATGGCAAGCAATTTGGCATTTTCTTGTAAGCCTGATCATTTGCATATCCATGACAGGCTATTTCACCCTTAGAAATATATCCTAGAGAAAGTCTTGCACATGTGGGTAAGGACGCATGTACTACAAAGTTCATAGCAGCAGTGTGTAAAAATTCCTATAGCTAAAAAAAATGTTCACTGACAAAAAGAGTGGATAAGTAAATTGTAGTTCATCTATACAATAGACTGTTCAGAGAAAGGGGAAAAAGGTATAGCTACACTCAACAGCCGTGAGTTATCTTACAAAAATAAAGTTAAAAAAAAAAAAAAAACCAGTTTCAGAGCATAGTAGACAAAGAGGAGGATATTTTTAAGGTTTAAATAAAAAAATACCAAATGATAAATTATTTAAGAAAACAGTTTTAATAGGTAGGACTTAAAAAAATTTTAAATTAATATCCATGAGAGTGATTACCATTAGGAAAATAAGTAAAATGGGATCAAAGAGGAGCACGTCAAGAGTACTGGTTGGGTACATAGACATTACATTTATCTTTCTGTGGATTTCAAAGATTTAGTAATAAAATTTTTGAAAAGAAAGTGAGAACATAAAGGAAAACAACACAGAAAAACAGTTCTCTGCCACTTAGGAAAGGAAGGAATAGACCATCAGTGAAAAACCTACAAAATAAAAATAAACAAGCATGTGGTTAAAATTCACAACTCCAATCTTGTGTGGTCTGCTGTTAGCCACCTGAAGTGAATCTCATTCACAGGTAAATGTAAGGCTGAGGTTTCTTTCTTGTCCTCTACTGCAAGATATTCCTCCAAGGCAAAAAAACAGAACTTCTGCATGAGAAAGATAAACAAGCACTCTGAAATAAGAATAGGCAGTCATTCAGAATTCAGCTAGTTAAGAGCAGGGTGCTAAGAAATCAAAGGTCACAGGTTTCAATCCCATATGAACCAATTAGCTTTGCCCTTTTCTGTGGCAAACCCTGTCAGTTAGCTTACCGATATAATTACCGATATAATTCCGATTATAAGTGAGATCAGGAAGAAGAGAAGATAAATCACCACCAATATAGGAAAACATTTCAAATTTACTAACATGACACAAGAAGTGTTTTTTCTATATAGTAACACAACTAATTAGTAACCTATTACTCTAAATGCCCACCATGTAATTTTCATAAAACTCTTGTGAGGTAGGTACTTTTATAATACCCATTTTACAAGTGATAAAACTGAGACTTGAGAAATTAAGTAACCTGTCCAAGGTAACAAGGGATCCAGACTACAGAATTTATGTTGTAATCTATTACTCTAAATGTAACCCCCAAAAATCATGCACAAAAAGTCCCATCATAAGTATTTGAAAAATATAAATTAGGGATAGGAAAAACGGAAGAAAGAATACTCCTACCATTTTCCCTCAACTGTATAATCCAATTGTCCGCTCAGTCTCCTATTAATCAAAGACTGATGCCTGGACAAACTGTCACAGCACCATTTATCTGGGAACTTGACTCTCAGGCCCCAGTCTAGACCTGTTGCATCAGAATCTATTTTAACAACCCCCTCCACCAGGTGACCTGGATGCATATTTAAATCTGAGAAGCACTTACCTAGACTATTCTCAGGGCCTATGCCAATTCATTTCCACCAAGGTAAAACTCCTAAAGAATTTTCAAACTGACATACAGTATACTTTCTCTGTGAAAGCTTTGACAACTCTCTTCCTCTCCATACACATGTTCCTTGTAAAGCTTCTTTCCACAAAGTTTGCTCATGCTTCCATTATAGCACATTTTATAATAATTACTTTCTTGTCTGCATAGCTATCTATAAGATTCATAAAAGCAGACTATCTTATTCCTCTTTGTATTCTTTCACATTAAATCTCATACCTAGAATACAGAATTTTAATAAGCACTGACTATGTAACTGAATAATGCATGAATGAATAAATAACAAATGGATGGATGGAAGAATGGATAAATGAAAAGATGAGTCTAGGTGGACTAAATCCTCAAGAAGAGTTACAGTAATGACATGATAAAGAATATGTTACTAAGTTGTAGCAAAATCCCAAGTCACCCATTTCTCTCCATTCCTATTACTATTTCCCTGAGTCAGGGCTTCCACTTCTCTTTGTATAACTTCAGTGTCCTCCTTCCTGCTAGGAGAAATGCTAGAATAATATTTCTTGCCTCAGAATATGGCAAACCTGTTTGCCCAGTTAGTTAGCCCTGGGAATCCTGGATTCATTTTTAATTCCTCCCTTCTTCCCATACTTCACATCTAAGGCACCTTCAGATCTTGTGGGCTCTACCTTTGAATATTTCCAAAATCAAACTATGTCTCACAACTTAATCTAAGTACCCACTGAGTTTCATCTTTACCCTCACAGCAGTCTCTTAAATTTGTCCCCCAGTTCTCATCCTTGTTTCCCTGCAGTGTCTTTTCTGTATTGCAGCCAGGGTGATCCTTTGAAAACTCTAAGTTAGATCTTATCATTCTTCTGATTGAAACACTCCAATAGGTTCCATGCTGCATTTCTATTTGAAACACACCAATGAATTTCCATCTCACTTAGGGTAAGACCTACATCCTTATGGTGGCCTAACAAGGCCCTAGGAGACCTGAGCCCACATCTACGTTTCTGAGGTCACCCCTTACTTTTCTCCTCTCAGCTGTCTCAGATCTACCCATACTGGAGGATTGTTAATACAGAAGGCAAAAGATCCTTGACAGAAACACAGAACTGCAGAAAAGAAGGAAGACCACTCAGATGAATAAAAATTCTATATGAATACTAATTTTTTAGTGATAATAATGATAATGTCTTACAGGGTAAAATATATATATATAGGATCAAAATATAAGACAAAGAAGACAAAAAAAGGTGAAGATATAAAGGATAATGTATTAAGTTCCTTGCATTGCATTAAAGTGATTAAGTAGGTGTAAGTTACACTCTACAAAGTCAAAAGACTGGGGAGTTCACTTACGATAATGGCTGAGTTGATCCTCTCAGATTAAGCCTTCTACATATAACTGTTTAAACACTGAGCAAAATATAAAAATAACCATCTGAAGATAATAGAGAATAATCAACAGAGGAAGAATCTGGACAAGAATTGATCCTTGGAAAATAGAACACCATTGAGTGATCTTCCCATTTTTATGAATTTTCACCTGAGGGTGGCCCACAAGAGATACTGGGTCGGAAGGCTAAAATTCCAATAGAAACTTACAGGAACAAAGTTTAGGCCTGCCACTGCCGCCAGAAAGGGGAAATTTTAGAAAAGAGAAAAAAGTATGACTAATACCTCAAATATTCATGCAACTAGGCAGACCTCTAAACAATCCGGATAGGTGAAAAGAACATAAAAGCAATTTAACTGCACCAACCTGAAGGGAACTAGGGCTTAGAGTTTAAGTCGAACCTAGTTACATTCTGATTAAAAACAAAACAAAAAAACTTCAGTACTTATGTAAGTAGTACAACAGAAACCAGAGTATCTATAACATATCTGTTACAATATACACTACACAGTCCCGAATTATTAGACACAGAGAAAACATTATTGTGACCCACGTTCAAAAGCAAAAGAAAACCACTAATCAACAAACCCAAGGAGTCCCAAAAGTTGGAATTAAAATTTAACGATTTTAAAAGACTTATTTTAACTATTACAATAAGGACCTAAGGAAAAATATGTTTGCAAGATATAAACAAACAAGAAAACTCCTATGAATAATAGGAAAACACTATACTAATGAATCAAATGAAAATTCCAGCACTGAAACATACAATATTTAAAGAATATTTCACAGAAAGACGTAAAAGCAAATTAGGGATAACAGAAATGTCAGTTACTTTAAGGTCAATTACATTAACAGAAATTAGCTAATTTGAAGATACATAGATATTAAGATTGAAAAAATGAAGAGAGACTCACTGATCTCACTGACAACACTAAAAAGTCTAATACAAGTAAAATGGGAATCTCAAATGGAGAGGAGAAAGGAGTCAGAAAAATAATTGAGGAAACAATGTCAACACTTTTCCCCAACTTACTGAAATAAATAAAAACAAACAAATTTTATTTTTATTAATTAATTAATTTATTTATTTATTTTACAAAAATCATGAAACCCAGCAACTGGAAGAAGGCTGGCTGACTACAATGAAAACCATACTTGGAGACAAGTAGTTAAAATGCTTAAAACTAAATTATTTTTTTAAAAGAAGCTAGACAAAGCTGGAACATCACATTTAAGTAAACAATGAAACAAAGTCCCTCTGACTTATTATCAGAAACAGCAGGGTCCAGAAGACAGGAAACAGAAATTTTTAAATTGCTCTTAAAAATATATAGAGTTTGGGCACCTTGATGGCTCAGTTGGTTGAGTGTCCACCTCTTGATTTCAGCTCAGGTCATGATCCCAGAGTCCTGGGATCAAGCCCTGCATCAGGCTCTGTGCTGAGCATGAGCATGGAGACTGCTTAAGATTCTCGCTCTCTCTCTCTCTCTCTATCTCTCTCTGCCCCTCTCCCACTGTCTCTCTCTCTCTATCTCAAAAATATATATATATACATATATATATGTATGTGGGGCTCGAACTCACAGACTGTGAGATCATGACCTGAGCTGAAGTCAGACACTTAACCAACTGAGCCACCCAGGTGCCCCTTAAGTTTATTTTTTTAAATCATTTAAGTATGTGTTTGTTTTTTTTATTTTTTTAATGTTTATTTATTTTTGAGACAGAGACAGAGTGTTAGCTGGGGAGAAGCAGAGAGAGGGATCCAAAGCAGGCTCCAGGCTCTGAGCTATCAGCACAGAGCTGGACACAAGGCTCAAACCCATGAACAGGGAGATCATGACCTGAGCTAAAGTTGATGCTTACTGACTGAGCCACCCAGGTGCCCCTGTAATTTTATTAACTTTAAGTGAATTAACACTGCAATGAAAAGGAAAAAAATTGTCATAATGAATAAAAAACACAGAACCCTACTACTTTAACATAAAGACACCTATAGGTGGAAATAGAAAGGATGGGAAAAGGTATACCATGTAAAATGTAACCATTAAAGAGTTGGATAGGATCAATTAACATAAAATTGGGTTTCAAGTCAACAGAATATTATTATAATTAAAAGAGTTCAAGTAATCAGGAAGACATGATAATCAGGAATTGTATACAGCAAATAAAACACCTTTAAAGCATGTGAAGCAAAAATTAATAAAATTAAAGGGATAAATAGAAAGATCAATAATCACATTGGGAGATTCTAACACCTCTCTCTTAGCAACTGACAGAAAAACTGATAAAAAATTAAATACAAAAATCATTAAAGACAGAAGATCTGAACATTATCAACAACGACATAATTAAAATTGATATTTAAGGAACACTCCACCTAAAAGCTGCAGAATACAAATTATTTGCAACTATACATAAACCATATTCTGGTGATACAAGTCTCAATAAGTTTCAAATACAGTAACATTACACAGTTACTATTTCTGACCACAATATAGTAGAGTGAATAGAAATAACACATATAAATTGTCCCTGACTTACAATGGTTCAGCCGTATGATGTTTCAACTTTATGATAATGAGAAAGCAATGTGAACCCAATAGAAATTGTATTTTTGAATTTTGAATTATGATCTCTTCCCAGGCCAGTGATATTGCAGTAGGATCCTCTTTCACGATGCTGGGCAACAACAGGGAGCCTCGGTTCACAGTCAGCCACATGATCGATCACAAGAACATTTACCACTATTCCATACTCGTACAACCATTCTGTTTTCTACCTTCAGTGCAGTATTCAATTCATTCCCTGAGATACTCAATATTTTATTACAAAATAGGCTTTGTGCTAGATGATTTTGCCCAACTGTAGGCTAATGAAGTATTCTGAGTACGTTTAACATAGGCTAGGCTAAGCTGTGGTGTTTGGTAGGTTAGATATATTAAGGATATTTTCTTTTTCATTAAAAATTTTTTTAATGTTTATTTTTGAGAGAGACAAAGTGTGAGTGGGGTAAGGGCAGAGAGAGAATGAGACACAGAAATTGAAGCAGGCTCCAGGCTCCGTGCCTTCAGCACAGAGCCTGACGTGGGGCTCGAACTCATGAACCATGAGATCATCCCCTGAGCCAAAGTTGGACATTTAACTGACTGAGCCACCCAGGTGCCCTAAGCACATTTTCAACATACATTATTTTCAAATTAGGTTATGGGGATGTAACTCCATTGTAAGTTAAGGAAGATCTGTACAGGGAAAAGAAATTCCTAAATATTTCAAAAGGAGGCAATACACATCTAAGTTATCAAATGGGCAAGAAGAAAATCACAAGTTAAATTAGAAACAATTTCTAAACAAATGCTTATTTATGAAGTTGATGAGCTGATACTAAAATTTCCATAAGTAGCACCTGGGTGGCTCAGTTGGTTAAGCATCCAACTTCAGCTCAGGCCATGATCTCACAGTCGTGGGTTTCAGTCCTGCAGCAGACTCTGTGTTGGGCTCTGTGCGGACAGCTCAGAGCCTGGAGCCTGCTTTGGATTCAGTGTCTCCCTCTCTCTCTGCCCATCTCCCACTGATGCTCTCTCAAAAACAAACATGAATTTTTTTTTTAATTTCTATAAAAAAGCAACAAAGCAAGAATATACAGAACATTCTTAAAAAAGAATAAAGTGACTTACCCTATCCTCATTTCAAGAGTTACTATAAAGTGACATATATGAGTGGGTATTTCTCTGGACTCTATTCTGTTCTACTAATTATTTTGTCAATAATTATGCCAATACCACACTATCTTGATTTTCTTTTAGCCTGATAAATATGTATAAAAATCAGATAGTGTAATTCCTCTAATTTTTTTTCTTTATGAAACTTGATTTTGCTCTTTTAGGTCCCTGGCCTTGGCCATTCCCTGAAGATCTTAGAACTGGCTTATATTTCTCAAAAAGAAAAAGAAAAGAAAGGGAAGGGAAGGGAAGGAAAAGAAAAAAGGAAAAGGAAAAGAGAAAAGGAAAAGGAAAAGGAAAGGAAAGGAAAGGAAAGGAAAGAAAAAAGAAAAGAAAAGAAAAGAAAAAATAAGAAAAGAAAAAGAGGAAAGGAAAGGAAAGGAAAGGAAAGGAAAGGAAAGGAAAAGAAAGCTTCTTGGAATTGTGATTGAAATAAAATGAATGATTAATTTGGGAAGAACTGAATCTTAACAATATTTTATCTTCTGATTCATGAATTTGGCATAGCTGTCCATTTATGTATATATGTATGTATGTATGTATGTATGTCCATTGTACTTTCCAGTGTATAGATCAAGTGTGTATTTTGCTAAATTTATCCTTAATTATTACATAGGCTTTGATGTTACTATAAATGGTATTTAAAATTTTTCAATCTCTAATTATTTCTTTCTAATATTAAGAAATATAACTGTTATAAAGTGATGTTGTATTTTGCAATACTGCTAAATTTACTTAACTATTTCTAAGCGCTTTACCATAGATTCAGTAGAGTTCTATACAGATGTTCATGTTGTCTGTGAATAAAAAGAGTTTCACTTTCTTATTTGTAATTGGTGATTTTGTTTCTTGCCTTTTTTTGTACTAGTTAGAATCTCCAGTACGGTGCTGAAAAGAATGGACTTGTTCCTTACCTTAGAAGGAAAGCATTCAGTGTTTATATTAAGCAAGAAACAGTATGTCTTACCCAAACTCTTCTAGTAAGAAGGAATATTTTGCAATTTCTATTAGGACACCAGCATCACTTTGATACAAAAATCTGACAAGAAACATTCAAGAAAGGAAAACCATAGCCCAATATTCCTCATAAATATAGATGTAAAAATCCAAAGCAAAACATTAGCAAATCAAATTCAGCAATATACAAAAACAATAAAACATTACAACAAAGTTAGATTTATTTCAGGAATGCAAAATTAAATTACTAATTGAAATCAATGTAATTCACCATGTTAACAGAATAAATGAGAAAAGGCTTACTATCATCTTAAAAGATGTGTTGTATACATTCAATACCTGTTCATGAAAAAGCTTTCATCAAACTATGAATAGTGGGAACTTCCTCAATGTGATAAAGGAAAGCTACAAAAAAAAAGATACTGTAAGGTTTAAAATAAGCAAAACTAAGGGTGCCTGGGTGGCTCAGTCGGTTAAGTGTCCGACTTTGGCTCAGGTTATGATCTCCCTAGTTCCTGAGTTTAAGCCCTGAGTTGGGCTCTATGCTGACAGCTCAGAGCCTGGAGCCTGCTTCAGATTCTGTTTCCCTCTCTCTCTCTGCCCCTCCCCTGCTCAGGCTCTGTCTCTGTCTCAAAAATAAACATAAATAACTTTCATGAATCAGTAAGAATCCAGCAGAAAAATGGATAAAAGTCATAAATAGAAGTTTTGCAGAAGAGGGCATGCACTTGGCTAGTAATCATTCAGAGATGTTTTTTATCACTGATATGCACATTAAGATCAAAATAAAAAATCATACTTGAATTAGTTGCCAACAAACTAAGAAGTGTGACAATACCAAGTGTTAAGGAGGATGGGAATCAACAGATCTCTTACATATTGTTGGTGGAGTAAAATTTATGAAAACCACTTTGAAAAATAAGTATTTTGTGAAAGTAGCATTTTTATACTCTAAACCCAGGATTTCCATTCCTGGATATATATTCCACCTAAATAACCCAAATACTTATCTAGAAATGAATGTATAAATACTTATGATATAATCACATAAAATGGAAAATTTTAAATGAGCAAAAATAAACAGCTAAGCCAAACAACATAAGTGAATCTTAATAACATAATGATAAATCAAAACTGCCAAACCCCAGGCAACAACACATTATGGTATTTTTATAAATTATAAAACTAAACAACATATTACTTCCTCATAATTTTAAGGCGATAAAACCAAAATAATCAGAATGAGGAGTGCCTGGGTGGCTCAGTTGGTTGAGCGTCAAACTCTTGATTTTGGCTCAGGTCATGATCTCATGGTTTGTGAGAGTGAGCCCCACATCGGGCTTCGTGCTGTTAGTGCAGAGCCTGCTTGGGATTCTCTCTCCCTTTCTCTCTCTGCCCTTCCCTGCTCTCTCTCAAAATCAATAAATATTAACAGTTTAGTGGTTAACTTTGGTGAGAGAATCAGGGTACCAGATAGGGCAGGAGCATACAAGTAGATGTAAGTCATTAATCATCTTCTATTCTTGGATTAGTTGATGGGACAAAGGCCATTTATTGTAATAAACAAACAAGTAAATTAAAATAACTAAAATAGGCCTATGTGTGTAACATAATACTATGTCATGATACAAATTTTATGATTAATTCTGTGCACCTGTTATCCAAAAAATGTAATATAATGCAATACAAATTTAAAAACTGCTGTCTTGGTGGTTGGGTGGCTCAGTCAGTTAAGTGTCTGTCTCTCTATTTCAGTTCAGGTCATGATCTCAGGTCATGATTGAGCCCCAAGTCGGGCTCCATGCTGACAGCATGGAGCCTGCTTGAGATTTTCTCTCCTTCTCCCTCTGCCCCTCTCCCCCACTCATGCTCTTTCTCTCTCTCAAAATAAATAAACTTTAAAAAATTATATTATATTATATTATATTATATTATATTATATTATATTATATTATATTATATTATATTATATTATATTATATTAAAAACTGTTGCCTTGGGGCGCCTGGGTGGCTTGGTCGGTTAAGCGTCCGACTTTGGCTCAGGTCATGATCTCACGGTCCGTGAGTTCGAGCCCCGCGTCGGGCTCTGTGCTGACAGCTCAGAGCCTGGAGCCTATTTCAGAACTTGTGTCTCCCTCTCTCTCTGCCCCTCCCCTGTTCATGCTCTGTCTCTCTCTGTCTCAAAAATAAATAAACGTTAAAAAAAATTTAAAAAAAAAACAAAAAAAACCAAAAAAAACCTGTTGCCTTAAGGTTGAATTGTTAGCAAGACAAAATAAGCTAGATTCAAAAATTACTGTTAAAGGATCATTAATAACCATTTAAGTACTCAATTATATGTTTGTGTTAATTCCATTTCTGAACTAAATTAATACATTGTAAAATGTAAAGAAATGCCAAGTGCCTTAGCACTTAAATAAACTTACAGGAATGAGATTATTTTCTTTCAATACATATACATATTTTGAATTTTTTTCTTTTAGTTTGAGAGAGAGAGCACATGAGCAGGGGAAAGGGGCAGAGGGAGAAAGGGAGAGGGAGAGGGAGAGAGGGAGAGGGAGAGGGAAAGGGAGAGGGAGAGGGAGAGGGAGAGGGAGAGGGAGGGAGAGGGAGGGAGAGGGGGGGAGAGAGAGAGAGAGAGAGAGAGAGAGAGAGAGAGAGAGAGATTGAGAATATGAATCTTAAGCAGGCTCCATGCTCAGCCCAGAGCCTGCATGACACTTGATCCCAGGACCCTGGGGTCATGACCTGAGCCAAAATCAAGGGTCAGACACTCAATCAACTGAGCCTCCCAAGCACCCCCTTACACTATATATTTAGAGCTGAAAGTTACCTTTAAGATTATCTTAAAGAGATATCACTGAACATTTCTATGTGCCAAACTCTGCACTTGATATGCATTCTCTCATTAATGCTTACAAAACTCTATGATATTGTTCATGAGGAAACTTTGGCTAAAGGGTTAGGAAACTTGCTCAGGTTCACAAAGCTCACAGGCAGGGCTGTAATCTGATCCCAGGTTTACCTGACTCCTGAACCTGCATATTTATCTTTACATTTGCACTACCTCAGAAGCTGGAATTGCACCAGGAAGTAGGCAGAAAGGTCCTGTCCAAAAACATACATCAAGATAGTGGCAAAATTGGGACTAAATGGTAGTAAGTATCATATACCAGGCATTATGCAACTACTTTATGAGACTTCCAATTTATACTCTTTCCATTCCATTTCCTCATTCAATTTAAAAGTCTCAAAATGGGCATGACCTATTAATTTGCTGTTCGTTATTATATTTCACTCAAGTGTTTCATCATCATAACTATGCCAGTTATACCCTATATTTATTTTAATGTTTATTTATTTTTGAGAGAGAGAAAGAGAGAGACAGACAGAGCATAGGTTGGGGGGGGGGGTGCAGAGAGAGAGGGAGACACAGAATCCATGGCAGGCTATAGGCTGTGAGCAGTCCGCACAGAGCCCGACATGGGGCTCAAACCCACAAACCATGAGATCATGACCTGAGCTGAAGTCAGATGCTTAACCAACTGAGTGACCCAGGCACCCCACCCTATATCTCTATATGCATTTCTATATAAATCCATATTGTACATAACATTGATGTCAACAAAGAGTACAAAAAATAGCACAATATAAAACCATCTTCCAACACTTACATTCTGATATATATAAATTTATTTAAATGTGCTTTAGTCAATTGTAGGAGAAAATTTGATATTGTACTGGGTAACATTTTTAGAAAATGTCTCTCACCTGTTCTGAGTGCTCTGAATCACTTTCTTGAGGTAAAGGATAGGGTGCTCCTTGTGATTCCTGAAGCTTTTCTTTTAATTTAGCATTTTCTTGCTCTTTTTGAAATAGCTGATCTTGAAGACTAACAACACTTTGCCGGAGCATAGCTTCACTTGATTTTGTGGTTTCAAAGCAAATATGTAACTCATTGTAAAGCTGTTTCAAAAAATAGATCCAAATTTATTAACAATCAATAAAACAATCATGTCTGTGTAAATATACACACATGCATATACATATCTATAAAGACTACATATGATATAATACTTGCCCTCAAGTGATTTTAATATTCCAGAAACAAGATATAAACAAATGGAAAATGAAATAATATAATCAAATATCAATATAAAACTACAATTGATATTAAAAAGGCAGTATGTATTATTGGCCAGTGTAATATAAGAAAAGCATGCTAAAATTCCTAAGGCGGGTGAAAACACTTTAAGCTTAGCTATATTAGAGGGCTTTACGAAAAAGGAAGGACCTGAATTGAGCCATAATACTATTATAAGAATTGAATGGAAACAAAAAGTCATTCTGAAGGTGGCAGACACATGAAAACATTTTGTACTATTATAAGAAGAGACAGGGAGCATAAGATATATCAACCCAACTGAACTCAATATATACATTTGAAAGAAAAAAAGGAAAAACCAAGAGTCTTTCATTGAGAGTTCATTAAGTTTAACTGATATAGTCCCACTTAGTATAAATTAGCATCTACTGCTGCCAACAGGGGAGGAGGAGGCAGAAGGAATAGCAAGAGACAGTCAAGCAGTAAGACAACAGACAGAATGTAAAGACTCCTGAACACCAGATTAAGGAAGGTGCGCTTGTTCCTGTAGGCAACTGGGGATAACTGAAGACCTTCGACAGAGTGTGATAAAATAGAAGACATGTTCTGAAGCCATGATAGATAACTTAAAAATTTTTTTAACTCAAGGCAACATGAATTAAATAAATTTAAAACTAGAGTTTATTAAAAGTGAGACAGTATATGGCATGTATATAAGTGGTTTCATACAGAGTCACATATGTTTCACAATGGTATTCCTCCAGTATTCATAAACTTACTTGGTGATGAAACTCCTAACTTAAAATTGTGACAAAAGGGATAATTCAATTTGTGATAACTGATTTACATAAAAAATCCATATGTATATTTGTTGATGACACTGGGAAAGTGACCTAAGAATCACAATATTTGGGTTTTTTAGTAGGGCTAGTAGTGAGGTAGTAATAAATCTTATAATAAAGCAAAAATCCCCAAGGTTTTTTGCTCAAATTTGGGAGTTTGCAAAATTCCCAAGCTCAAAATTATGTAGCTAATACACTAGGTCTTTAGGTTTGCTCACCCAACTTAAGATTGGGGGAATCTTCCATTAGCTGGCCTTGCCTCACGGAAAGAAATTTAACTACACAAAAGACGCCAGAGTACTTTTCTGTATGTATGTTATACTTCAATTTTTTTTAAGTTTAAAATTTAATAAGGTTTGAAAAACTTCTCTAAATGCTCTTTCTCAGACACATACTTTGTCATAAAAACAAGATCCTCCAAACCACTCTGACATAATATACTCAATATACATTTTATGTCCTATCAGGGATTGTACCACTGTATTATTGTAGATACTTCAAATAACCCATTTCACTTTACAGCCAAAGTCTAAGCAATTGTTACAAAGGAAGGGTTGCCTTTATGATTTATAAAGAATTTCAGGAAACAAATCTGTACTTTCCCTCTCAATTACCTTTACACCAGGGAGTATGTCCAATGTCCTTTCCACAGTCGAGAGCATCAGTCTAGAAGGGAAGAGATAGTAGGAACCTGACAGCCTTTAAGGAACAATGAAGGGATCAGAGTGGGCCTTATAGTGACCTACCTGTGCTGTGTTGCTGCTTTCATGATTGAGTTCAGGTAGAAAAGGAAAAAGCAAAATCTGGAGACAAGAGCTAAACTTTCTAGAGACATTTGAAGCTAGGATAAATGAAGGTCTGCCCAACAGCATACAGAGTCAGTTAAAAGATTATTTAACTACTTTCTCTCTTATTTGTATGCTTTAATAATACTAATCAGCTTTTACCCAATCAATACAAATTAATCTTTTTGTAGGAAAATAATACTAACAAATTAAATATTAGTAAGATATTTAAAATGTTAAATAACTTACAAATATCAAATTATACCTCAATTTCAAAATATTAAAAAAAGAATTTACAAATTTCAAATATTTGAGAATCTCATGAACATTGATCAAGTGTTGACAAAGCAAAACTTATAGTTCCCCTTACACTGCTCAAGGTACAGGAAGAATGATAGTGTGTGGTTAGGACAGAGGATAAATTTCTGACCATTAGTGCCAAGGGTGTGGTATATTTTCTTTGAGTGTCATGTCTTGGGATCTTCCTTCACAGATATAAGGCTCTGAGCCTATTCGTACATGAAAGAAGGCACTGTCTTAATGTCTCTTCTCTTGTCTCCTCTCACGTCTCCCCTCTTTTTTGCCTCTGTAAAAATAGACTAACTGCTCTCCTGTGTTCTCCACTTTGCTCTGCCATGCAGTTTACACAGGTACACTCCTATTCAGAAGTTGTTCTGGCTTGATCTGATGTAACTCTAGATACTGAGGCAAACTCTATCTTTCTCTGAAAATATCCATCCTTCCCAGCAGCAGGTGGAATAGAATCAAAAAGGCCCAGAACAAATCATCTAGACCAGCTCTACTCCAGGAATTGGCACAGACTCTTTTATTCCTTGGTTCTTATTCCAAATACGCATCTCCTACTTCCTATTTTCTTTGATGGCTGATTGGAGTTCACTTATTCAACATCAGTAAGCCCACTCAGTTGTGGACGCAGAATAAAGGACACAAAGACAGCCCTGCAGCCATTGTTAGTTCTAGGCCCCAGGCCATCAGTAGCTTGCCAAAATAATAATAATAATATTAATAACAGTAGAGAGTCAAAAAAGTCTCAAGTGAGTAAATTAGGTAATATAACAAATTAATTCATCTGCTTTGGTTTAGCATCTGGAATTAGTAACTTTATTAGCAGTAACAATCGTTCAGAGTACTCTTCAGACAGGCCCTTTTCTTGACAATTTCTTTCCCCTTAGAGTCCAAAAAGCTGAAATGGATCAGAATTTTTTGCAAGATTCTGGCCTATAAAAATATTTAATCATACATTCCCTTATACACTTTACAAGTACATTATAATCCATAAATAATTTAATATGCTTACTATTCTTGATGCTGTTTATTGTTGAAGAAATTAAAGTTTAAAAGGTTAAGAGGATCTCTAAGGGATAGAAAGCAAGTTATCTCCAGAAACAGGACACCAAACTCCAAGCCCTTTAATTTTCAGGGACTTCTACTGAAGTACTCTCCTTCCCTCGCTTTTATTAGTGTTAAGGAACAAGATACTTTATGAACCTTTACAATTTTGGAAGTGCATATGCTCTGTGACCCAATGACTAATTTGGCTAAAGAATAAAATTTTCCTTATTTAGTGATTAAGTATACTATTTGTTACTCTGACTGAGACAATAACTTCTACAATTGAAAACCACATCTGTTTGCAGCAGAAAAATGAGAAGAGAAACTCTGATTTAACATGCGGTTTAAACAGAAAGAATGCATCAGCTAACTCCTTATTTTCCCAGACTGATATTAGCTTGTGTCATATAATTATCATTAAATAGTACAAAAAGCGATAAAACACATATATAGTATCCCAAACATATTAGATGGTCTAGAAATTATAAATGTTATGCAATCTCTATCTATAGTTATATCACACACATGTATATAAATGATGTGCAAAGGTAGAAAAACAATTAAAACTTATAAATGGCTACAGGCTCAACAGAAGAAAACACACTAGCTTACTTTTATTTATTTTGATGGGTCTGTCTCTTCCAGAGGAGCCCTCCACATTATTAGGTTTTGTGTATAAGACTAATGATTTGTTATGGGTACCTCTGGAAAAATATGCTTCACCTCTTTCCTGGGGTCAAAGTTTTTTCCAGTTTTCTCTCTTCACCTTTGTCTCCCTTTCAGGTTCCCCTCAACTTACCACTGAGGGCAACTAATTTTATCTTTCCTGATAATGAAATGAATATTATGGAATAAATCAACTTAATAAATGGGAGAAAGGAGGAGAAATTGAGGGAAAACAAAAATAAAAAAAAAAGAGTTAAGAGAAGAGAATTGAAAGAAAGAGCACAGAGGAAACAGAAACTCCATGAGAAATAGTAAATTAAGAAGACCTAACTTGTGGGTGCCTGGGTGGCTCAGTCAGTTAAGCATCTGACTTCAGCTCAGATCATGATCTCACAGTTCATGAGTTCAAGCCCTGTGTTGGGCTCTGTGCTGACAGCTCAGAGCCTGGAGCCTGCTTCAGATTCTGTGTCTCCCTCTCTCTCTGCCCCTCCCCCACTCGTACTCTGTCTCTCTGTCTCTCTCTCTCTCAAAAATGAATATAAATTTTTTTTAATTTTAAAAATATTAAAAATTGCCATGCCATAGCATAATAAAAGAAACCACATTTTTATAACCAGGACAAAGAGTGGCTGAAGAATAATGATGACAGCCCTTTGCACAGAGGATAGTAACATGCGAGGATCCCTCTTCACCAAAAAGGATGTAATGGAGTCAGCACTGCACCCAAAATCGGACTGGAATTCATGACCCTGAGAACCAGTCACATGCTCTTCTGACTGAGCCAGCCAGGCACCCAGCAATGAACTCTTTTGAGTAACATTTAACTTAGGTATCAAGATAAATTTCCCAACATAAAGTTACTGAACATTAAAAGAATTTTGATGAGAATGAATGATGCAAGTTTACAGAATCTATTTACAGAACATTTAAGACCACATTATTCTATGTATAACTGAATGATACAGTGGGCTTTGTAATAGAGTTTAAGATTGTGGGTTCTGGACCCAAGATCACCTAGATTTGAATTCTACCATCTTTAAACAATATTCTAAGCCTCAATACTTGATCTATAAAACAATAAGGAATAATAATAATATACCATATAGGGTTGGTGTGAGACTTAGTGACACAAAAGGCATTTTCCCAGTTGCTAATACACAATAAGCTCAATAAATGTTCACCACTATTACTATATGGTTGCTGGATATGACTTGCATTGTGCCTCAGCCTATATATCATGTGTTTCTAAAATAATGTGTGTAAATGGAAACACAGATTCTCCTTGGCTTATCATAAAATCTTATATTGTTTATTTATGATTGTGCTCCAACTAGATGGCCTTTCTACTTGTCTTCTTAGTTTCTCCATATTTTACCACTTTAGAACTATTTACTCACCCAAATAGTTAAAAATTAAGTGGACTAGAATATTTAAATTAAGACAGAAAAATATGCCTGCAAAGTTTGAAAATACTCTTACTTTCAAGTAAGAATCTATGATTTTTAAACTGATTATCGAAAGTGGTATATCATTGCACAACAACTCCTTAAGGTTCAACAATTTAACATTTACTGATCATCTCTCATGTGGCCACAGGTCCCCTTCAAACTTCATGATGTCCTGTGCATTCTCAACATTTAATAACTTAAATGAGGCTTTTTTATGTATGAACTAAGAGTAAACTGTAAAGCATTAATATGATGTTACTAGCTTTTTCATAAAAGGAATGGTTTCCTAGGCCTGGGTGTGAGAGGTGTGTGTGTGTGTGTGTGTGTGTGTGTGTGTGTGTGTGTGTCTGCATATTTCATACTCTCTAATGAATACTAATGATCTGAACTGACAACAAAGAAATGTTTATTGCACCTTTATTTACAATAGTAAAAAATTTAAACAACATACATGATCAACACTGGAAATATGGTTAAATATATTGCTATTCCCAAAATAGTTATATGTCATGATATTGTTTTAATATAATGTGAAATAAAAGATATTAGTGTATCCACAGATATGTTAAAATGCACTTTAAAAGACTGAAAGGAAATATTCAAAATGTTAAACAGCATTTGCCTCTGGGAGATGGAATTATAAAAGGTTTTTTCTGTGTTTTGATGGGTAATTATTTACACATAGACTACCAAAGAAAAATTAAATGTAGTATCTACTAACTTCAGGCAAAATTCACAAAATATAAATAAATTAAGGACTTCTGAATTAAGTGTAGGTGAGTATACTAATGAAAACTTTATGAATGAACAATTATAATTATCTAAAATAACTTTAAAATTAAAATACCACAAAGAGAATTAAAATTTCAGAATGAGTATCAAGTAAAAAATCAGTTAAGTTTCCTATACAGCACCTCTAAGAAGTAACTTTTGAGGAACAAGTTGGAAGAAACAGGAATTCAAAGTGGAGAAAAGAAAAAAAAAAGTAGAGAAAAGAGAGTACAATAAATAGACTAAATAGGGAAATTAAGCCAGATCTTTAGCATCAGATGTCAGTTTGCTCCTTTTTCCTGCCTCTATATTATTCATAAGCACAATATATTCCCATTAAACCTCTCATTATCTAGAATGATTCTTGGAGCATTGTCATAATCCTGGGGAAACAGGCATAATGTTTCAAAATTCTCCAAATTAGAGTTTGATAAGCTCTACTTCTCCCAATTTGGTAAAGACATTAACTAGGGAATTTATGACTTAAGGTAGATTTCATATAAGAAGAATTATAAGAAATTAAATTGCTTCACTGATGTCTTCTTATCTTCTCAGAATAAATATCACATATATCACTTCATCAAAGGGAGTCTCTTATCCCTAAACATAGGAAAAGGTCCAAGCTATGTACTTCTGCTATTACAACATACATTACTTACATCATACATACATACAACATCATCTTACTCCTGCTACTCAATTATCAGTGATCAACTAGATTTTAAGCTGTAAGAAGTGAAGAATAAAGGTAGTAAAAAGGTTACCTATGCAGACATCAGGGGGAAGAGCTTTCAGGAAGAGGATGCAAATGCAAAGAACTTGAGGTTGAAGAATACTTGGATGTTCAAGGGAAAAAAACAGAATTAAGTGTGGCTGCAGTGGAGAGATCAAGGAGAAGAGATTGCAAAAATGAGATCAGAGAGGTAATGAAGAGCCAGATCATGTACAGTCTCCCAGGTTATAGCAAGAACTTGGAGTTTTATTTTTCATGAGACAGGAAACCAATGGATGGAGGTAAAGGAAGGAAGGACTTACTAAGTTTTAGCAAGAACATCCTGACATCTGTGTTGATAATGGACTCAAAGGGGATAAGGTCAGGAGGAAAGAAATAAAGTGAGAAACTATTCCAAGAATTCATGTGAAACCTGATAGTGGTTTGGACAGAATGGTGACAACAGGGGTAGTAGAAGTAGCAGAATTTCGGACATGTATTGAAGGCAAAGCAGATAATAGCTTAGTTTGAAGGTGTGAAATCTGAGATGCTTATTAGGCTCACAAGTTAAAAAATGTTAAGTACACAATTAGATATACTCTTTCCTAGTGGCACCTGGTGGCTCAGCTAGCTGGTTAAATGTCTGACTTGATTTTGCCTCGGGTCATGATCTCACAGTTGTGAGATCAAGCCCTGCATTGGGCTCCACACTGGGCTCCTCACTGGGCATGGAGCCTGCTTAAGATTCTCTCTTTGCCTCTCCCTCTGCCCCCTCCCTCGCTCATACTTGGGCACATGAGCACTCATGCTTGCTCGCTCTCTCTCTCTCTCAAAAAAAAAAAAAAAAAAAAAAATATATATATGTGTGTGTATATATGTATATATGTATATATATGTGTATATGTGTATATATGTATATATGTGTGTATATATGTATATATATGTATATATGTGTGTATATATGTATATATGAGTATATGTGTGTGTGTATGTATATAGATAGATAGATATACATATATAGATATATATGTATGTATATCTTTCCTGAAGTTCACACAAGACATCCAGAGTAGATAATCAAATGTGGGAGTCATCATATGGACAATTATGATTTTGAAAGCCTAGGTGACTGGATAAAATCACGTAGGGTGTGAATTTAAACACAGGAAAAAAAAGACATCCTATAATTAGGGCCTGGGACATTTTAACATTTAGACAACATGGAGACTAGGAAAAGATGTGAAAGAAACAGAAAAGGAACAGCTAGAATTGAAGGAAGAAAACTATACAACCGTAGTGCACTGCAAGCCAGCAGAGGGGGTGGGGGAAAGAAGGTATTTCAAGGAACAGCGAGTCATCAACTAAGACATATGTTGCTGATACATTAAATGAGGATTGATATATGATCACTGAATTGAGCAATGTGGTGGTCACAAGTAATTCTGAGAGGAGAAATTTTAGAAGAGTGAATGAAAGGGGTAAAAACTTGACTGGAGTTGGTTCAAGAGAGAACAAGAGAGGTGAACTTCAAGAAAACTTAAGTTTTTCAAGGAATACTGCTGGAAAAGGAAAAGGAAGAGAAGGAAGGAATATATATATAGTGAGGGTCAATACATGTTTTTTATTGTTTGTTTTGTTCTTTTCCCCAGATCAGAGACATCACGGCCTGTTTATATGTGGTTAGGAATGGTCCAGTATGGAAATGATGCTATAGAAGAGATGGGGAACATCTCCTCCTATGAGAAAGTTGGTAACAACAAAAAGTTGGAGAGGAAGACCGTAATAATCATCAAATTATAAATCCACACTATATATGTTCATGCTGGAGGACAAAGAGGAGCAGGAGAAGAGCCAGAACTCTATGTATTGTAGTGGAAATACATCCAGTGCACATTTTTGAAAATGACAAGTTAAAGAACAGTAAGTTAATAAATATTAAAATTATAACATGCCTCGATTTGTGATTATGTGTGTATGTACACACACATCTAATATCTAATGCATGAAAAGGGTCTGGAATGACTACTCAGATGATTATCCCTGGGGACAGATGAAATGAATTGGGGTGAGTGGAAGGGTATTCGAGTCTGTTAGACTAGCAGTATCAGGACTTCTATACTATTATTTCTGTTTCTTATAATAATGTATTCTTGTAATGTTTGTATAATTAACAAAGAAAATAATTTTAAAATATTCTGTTCTCCTAGAGAAATTCTCAGATACATTCAAATATTAAGAGTGGTTACTTCTGGGGCAAGGGCTTCAGGTAGGCAGGCAGAATACTTTATATTTTTATTTCATACATTCCTGTATTATTTAAGAATTTATCACAAGCATCTAATACTTTGGTAATAATTATTTTAATTTAAAATGTTTAAGTATTGGGGCGCCTGGGTGGCTCAGTCGGTTAAGCATCCGACTTCGGCTCAGGTCATGATCTCGCGGTCTGTGAGTTCGAGCCCCGCGTCAGGCTCTGTGCTGACAGCTCAGAGCCTGGAGCCTGGAGCCTGTTTCAGATTCTGTGTCTCCCTCTTGCTCTGACCCTCCCCCGTTCATGCTGTCTCTCCCTGTCTCAAAAATAAATAAACGTTAAAAAAAAAATTAAAAATAAATAAATAAAATGTTTAAGTATTCAATTGTGTGAAATGATTCAGAATCTACAAAAGTTCTCAAGTAGGTTATAAAAGAGATGGTTGCTCTATGTAGGGATCGCTAAAGAAAATCAGCCAAAAAGTAGAATTAAGGCTGAAACATTTTGTCTTAAATTTTTAGTCAAGCAACGAAAAAAATTCTTAGAACACAAGATTGAAAAATGAAATAGCCAAGGAAACACTGCTTTTTTTCCTCTTTAGCAAGTTCTTTCTTGCTGAGAGTAGAAAGAGTAAAAGAAATATTAGCATATAAGAGAAAAGGGTTATGAGGTTATTACCAAGCAACCTTAAAGATGTAGTTGAATATAAATTGCCATGGGTGGGGGGGCTTTTAAGCAAAAATTAAGAAAGAAAAAGAAATATTTGAGGCAAATATACAAGTGAAAAGGATGAAAAAATTAAAGTTACTAATAAGATCCAATTTTCCAAGTCATTTTAGTAATGGAGCCTGGTTTGGAGGCAAAAGCAAAATAGGCAATCCCACCATACAGAACAAAAAGAGGAAGCGGCTCTATTCTAAGTGGAGAGAACAGGCCCTACCCTTCCCTCCTTATCATCTGCATCCTGAGGGAAACTCTAGAGGAACACAGAATACAGATTGAAAACCACTGTTCCAAAGCATTATTTAAAAATAAGTGCTTAACGTTTACTTAATAGTTATTTACTATTACTACTAACATAAAAATGTTAATTATAGGTATTGGATTTTCATGGTCCTTTTTTAGAAGAGGGAGTTAAATAGAAAACAACAACACAGATTGCACTATTTAACCACTCTAAGCCTTGGCTGCCTCAACTATTAAAAAGGAATAAAATCAATCTTATGAGATTGACCTATACAGAAACCAAATTATTTCTATAAATAACTTGGTACACTACACAAAACATAAAGAATTCAATAAAGGTGGTTTTTTTAATTACTAGCCATAATTATTGTTGCTGAGTCAGTCAGCCTGCCTAAATAGCTGGGTAAGCCTTCTTAAGTGGTTCCTAAAACAACTGTAAAGTAAAGTGACTACTTAAAAGAAGCAGACAAAAAAGAGAAACATCCTTGGAAAATACTGACCCTGAAGCCTTCCTCAGCATACCCATTTGTGTCTGTGCAGATATGCCAATGAAACAATGCACAATTCTATAATGAAAGACTGCTTTAGGTCATAAACTATAATCATAACAGAGGAGTGATTTCTCATAATACAAGGCTGAGAAATTCCATTCCCCAAGTCCTTTCTGGTTTGGGGGCTACAGTCACAGTATGTTTCATAGTAGATATTGAAATTCCAATTTATAAAAACAATATCCTACAGAGTAAATTTGCATCTATATCTTAAATGTTTCAGCTTTAACAGCCATATAGAAAAGTCACAAAATTTTAAATATTACCAAATTGAGCTGTATTTCATTTTTAATTTTGAAGAAACATATGTAAAAGGGAGTAGTAATAAAGAAATGTTGAAATCTGAAAAAAAATTGAATTCTATATATTTGTATAAGTGCATCCATATACATTTACATTTTTATGACAGAATAGAAGCATACTTTTTGATATGATATGCTTTCGGCTGTGTGGACGTCTTCCTGATTCCTCAGTACTTTCTGTGTGTCCATGTTCAGAACCTGGAGCTGCTGGATCAGCTCCGCTTGCTGTGCTGTGTGTGCACTGTTCTGTTTGTATAGGTTCTGCAGCTCCTGCAACTCCTTCCTGTGCAAAGCGAGCCATAAACAGGGACAAGCATGAATAAAGACCATCTCAGTTAAATAACTGTGTTCATCTAAGTTATAGATCGTCTTCCAGTTTTTTTATCTATTATTTTTTACTGCAGGCAAACATATTAATGAAAGAAATAACATATAAAGTATTTAATATTTATCACATACACCTAGAAAGTATTGATAGAACTACTATGACTTTCAAAGCCAAATACTTATCAATTTTCTTTTATAGCTTGATAGTAATAAAAACCTTGGATATACAGACATAGCACCACCTTCTTATTGAAATTAAGTTACACTTCAGTTCCAAGAATTGATAAGTACTGATGCCAACAATAGTTATCAGTTTTGAATACAGGGTAAGTCAGCCTTTCATTGCATATTATACAGAACTTCAGATGCGTTAAAAGGAATCCCAAAAGGCAAATTAAATTTCAAACCAAAGTTTCTTAAAGCACCACTAGTTTGCAACCTCAGAGATCTGGGTGGGGATTCCTGTGACTCTTCTAATCCAGACTGAAGGAAAAGATAAGGCAAAAAAAAAAAAAAAAAAAAGGTAGAAGGAAGGAGAGCAACACAAGGTGAAAACAGTGATTCCAACCAATCCCGGGTGCAACTGGTAAGGAGGAGAACAAATGAACTGGTAGTGGTAGTAATGAAGGCACTAAGGGTCCAGGAAAACCCTACTTCCTGGTATAGGGGTTGCCAGAGTTCCATGGTAGGGAATCCCATGTGAAACAGATCACATAAAATTGGAACATATTTTGTATATTCAATTTGAAGAGAAAAATATTTATAGAAATACATTTCACAGAACAACACATTATAATATGTATTCTGGAGACTGTATTTTTTAATGCAACTTTTTAAAAACTATAACCTCAAACTAAAAATTAATTTCTATAAGGTAAGTCTTAAAAGAAGGAACAAAGGAGATATGCAAACAGTTGTTGAAGATGATAAATATTAATATGGGAGAAATGAGCTCTATTTTTAGAAGTTTGGAATATCGTTTTCCAAATAGCACAACAATCCCTCCATCCATACAGATACATGAACATACACTGTCTGTCTCAGTCCTTTCAGGCCGCTATCACAAAATATCATACATTGGGTAGTTTACAGACAACAGAAACTTATTTCTCATAGTTGTGGAGTCTGGAAGTCAGGGATCAGAGTGCCCAGTCAGGGCTCTCTTCTGGGTCAGAGACTTCTTGTATCCTCACAAGGTAGACAGACATTCGGCAGCTCGGGGAGGTCTCATTTAGAAGAACACTATTCCCATTCATGAGGGCTCTATCCTCATGACCTAAACATCCCCCAAAACCCCTCCTCCTAATGCCATCACATTAGGCGTTAGGATTCCAACATATTATTTCGGGTGGATACATTCAGACTATAGCATCATCTTTTTGTAACTTATTTTAAAAAACTATTTATTTAAAAAAACTAAAACCTGCAGTAAATAACAGTCCAAAAACGAGAGAGGAGAGAGAAGAGAATCAATAATGGCACAATGCCTGCAGGATATACAATGCTCACATGAGAAGGGGAAGAGAGACCCATAGTAAGAATGCTTGCTGAGTACTGCCGTTTCCAGAATAATACTGGTAAAAATTATCAAATAAGATAGGCAATAGATGTATAATAAAATTCTATCTCAGTATATAGTCAAGATATATGTTTGGAAACCCAAGTAAATGTTGCATTTAGAATGGGGACATAAT
This sequence comes from Panthera tigris, assembly GCF_018350195.1. NCBI lineage: Eukaryota > Metazoa > Chordata > Mammalia > Carnivora > Felidae > Panthera > Panthera tigris. The sequence goes on along the minus strand of NC_056672.1, from coordinate 41,870,091 downwards.
GAGAAAACATACCATCTTTCAGTGCAATGTGAAACACAGCAAATTTACTTCTCTTCCAATGCTAGAAATATTTGTTATTTCTTAAAGAGAAGATCAGTAGCTGGCTTGCATTTAAGGGTCATGTGGAACAAAATGTATGTATCTTTAGTCAGAAAAAAACATACTCAAGAATAGGGAAATGCTCACACTATGAGGCACCTGAGGATTAAAAATCAACTAAGGGGGGACACCTGGGTGGCTCAGTCGGTTGGGCGGCCGACTTCGGCTCAGGTCACGATCTCACAGTCCGTGAATTCAAGGCCCGCGTCGGGCTCTGGGCTGATGGCTCGGAGCCTGGAGCCTGCCTCCGATTCTGTGTCTCCCTCTCTCTCTGCCCCTCCCCCGTTCATGCTCTGTCTCTCTCTGTCTCCAAAATAAATAAACGTTAAAAAAAAAATTAAAAATCAACTAAGGGAATAGCATACCCCTGTCTCTCATCCCATGCATGTCCTAGGCATACTCCCAGTAAGTGGAATGGAAGCATAATCTTACACTATCGAGATAAGTTTCTTCCTCTTCTTTCTACTTGAAAAGTAGATGCAATGGGATGTACACCATTGTTGCAAATACGAAATGTGGAATTTGATTAGTATCAAAGTAAGCAATAAAGCTTACAAAAGGCACACGTCTGGACCACTAGCAAACACTTAATTTGTCTAGATCTTTCCTCGTTTGAAAACAAGTAAAGAAAAACTGGACTTACTAAAAAAGGGGAGTACTAAGAATTAAGAAAAAAGAAAGTTTATTGTACATACTCGGAGGAAAAGTATACCTCTGAGTAGAAATTACTAAAGGAATTAGAAGGAAGGTCTAGAAAATGTATAAAAAAGAAATCATCACACTTCTCTGAATTATCAATAGAAAGACAAGATGTAAGGATGATCTTAATAAAGCCTCTGTGAAGGTAGGAACTTTTTTGTTCACTACTACAAACAGAGCACCTAAGGTAATTCCTGTCCCTTATTGTAGTTGTTGGTGTATTATATACATCTTATGCATATTTCCAGATTCAGTCTACACCTACCTCTTAGACTCTCATTCCCTTGCTCTGTCTCAGCCTATTAACTGCCACTTAAGCCTATGAAATTTATACAGCTCATCTGGCTCCACTGCTTGAAGTCAACCAGCTGCACGCCTAGCGTGTGTGTCTCCTTGTACCATTTCCAGATTAGGATAAAATGCTACAACACAGGCATGGTATATGCAGCAAACTTTTATCAATGTAAGACAAAACACAAGAAGAAAACAGACAGGTAACTTGTTTTCTTTTTCCATCTGATGGATTGCTCTAGAGCATCGTTTCTCTCCTACAGCCTGTTCAGAATCACCCTGGGTAGCAAATTCAGTGCACCTGCTATCTCTTCATGGTTCATCACAAAGCAGTAGCCAGCACAATAGTGCATTTCCTTGAATTACTCTTTATCCTTGCCTGCCTCATTCTTCTCTCTCTTTCTCTCACTCACTTACCCCTGGAATTGAATCTCCTAAGTAAGCAATCAGGACTTAATCCTTCCCTCATGCTCTGTTTGCTAGGATATATGGGATAAGACAGTTGTTGAATGGATGAAATGAAAAGGATAACATAAAGAGATATTGTTAAAAAGGAAAGATACCCTAATAACATCAAAATGCATAATTACAGTTATAAGGAAAATAAAAGCTATGGAAAATAAAGTTAATTGGTAGGTTCAAACTTGAGAATTTCCTGTAGACACAGATAAAAAGGAGTCAAGGAAAGTATGAGAGACTTGAGACAGCTCTGAGAACAGACAACATTTCCTCAAGAAGAATGTCAAGTGCTGTTAAAAATACTGGATTCCTGAAAGATAAATCCGGTGATTTTTTAGTTACAGTGATGCTATCTAAGGGATTGAGTGGGCCATGGGATAAATTAGGAATATCCCTGTGGAGATCAAGTTTGATACCAAAGACTGACAGAGGGTTTCCGGCAGCTTCTCTAGGTTATTCTGCAGTTAAAAAAAATCTGGATGGTTTATAAAAACAAAGATTTACTGCTTGCTCACATTACATGTGGCTTTCCTCTATCTTAAGACTCAAACTGCAGCAGCAGACTATATTAGGAATATACTATTCTGGTGGCAGAGGACGAAAAGCAAAGGCAAATCAAGCAATGCTTCTTTTAAAACATTAGGACATGGCATATATTACTTTCACTCTTGTCTCACAGGCCAAAATAAGTCACATGGCTAAATACGAGGACACTGGGGGAGAAAGCATACTCTAGCAACAGGGAAGGCCCTATTAAAAAAGAGCCCCTGGCGACTGGGTGGCTCAGTCGGTTGAGCGTCCGACTTCAGCTCAGGTCATGATCTCACAGTTTGTGGGTTCGAGCCCTGCATGGGGCTCTGTGCTGACAGCTTGGAACCTGGAGCCTGCTTCAGATTCTGTGTCTCCCTCTCCCTCTGCCCCTCCCCCACTCATGCTCTGTCTCTGTCTCTCAAAAATAAATAAAAATGTTAAAAATTTTTTTTAAAAATAAGCCCCTGATGTTAGGATGAGCACTGGGTGTTGTATGGAAACCAATTTGACAATAAATTATATTTAAAAAGAAAAATAAATAAATAAATAAATAAATATGAGCCCCTGAGGTGAATCAAAACAGAGTGAAGGAATGAACACATCAAAAGTAAAAAGTTAGGTGATGAGCACTGAAGCAAAATACAGAACTAATCCTAAACATCTTTGGTTACTTTGGTTACAAGTGTCATATATCTCAAGTTGCAAAATCAGGAGTTAAAATGGTTGAATGTATGTTCTATTTTCCAAAGTTTACACAGCAGGTCTCAAAATGAACTAAAGATGAAATGTGGATTAAAAAAATACATAATGAGATTGACCTCCAAAGTTTTTCATGCCATTTCCTTCTTAGCTTTAGAAAGAGTCAGTGCTTTTTATAGAGAAAGGTTTAATAATTCCCTCAATTTCATATCAGTGTCTCATTGTTCCATCATATCATAAAAAGCTGAAGTTATTACTTATTAAAAGAACATGTTCAGTATAGTCCCTTTTATCTAAAAATTTCTATCCACCTAATATTCAATCTATAAATATAAATTGAGAAAAATCTAGAATGATTCTCACAAAATTTTAATGGCTTTTACTTGTCTGGAGTTGTATTTTAAGTGTAGTATTTTTCCTCTATCTTCTTTGTACTTTTCTATACTTCATGCGCTATTTTTTCTTTTTATTATTATTTTTAATATAATTTATGCATGAATTATTTTTAATAATTCACATGTATCATTATCCTAAATGATTATATACTTGTTTTGTTTATCATAAAAATGTAAACAAAAATAAAGAACAGCAATATTAATTTCAGAAGAATTAGAATCCAAGGCAAAATATTTACATGCAAAAAAGTAAAAGTGAAATTCACAGTAAAAACAAAAGAACTGTGAACACTTTACCCACCAAATCATAGCACATCAAAACATGTACAGCAAAAAACTATAAGCAATGAAAGGAAAATCAGTTGTAAACTACAGGGGAAGGAAATATCCCATTTAAAATAGTAACAAAAACATGAAATAGCTAGGAATAAATTTAACAAGAAATGTCAAAACTCATTAGAAACTTAAAACAAATTTCTAAGGACACAAAGGCACTGAAACAAATGGAATGGCATACCACCCTCTGGGACAGGAAGATTGCCATCATAAAGATGTAAATTCTCAGGCTTACTTGTAAATTTGATGCTCTAATGAAATACCAAACAAGAAATATGCAAGTTTATTCTAAAGTTTATACCAAAAACTTAATAAGCAATAAATGTCCAGGAAAAGAGCGGTAATGGAGAATGTACCATATATTCTCCAATGTTCATTATGTCTTCCTACTCTCTAATACTCTAGCCTAGAGGCCAACCTCTACAGACTGCATTACACTGGCTCCTTGTCCTCGGCCTCTGACTGAATTTGATCAGTTAGAAGTGCTGGCTGGTGATTAGAGAGGGTAAAGGAGACAAAATTGTGTCAAGGTATTTCTTTCCCTGGCTCCCACTATGCTGAACCACAGTCGGCAGTGTCTCTGTTCCCCTGTCTAAAGACACATCTGTTAGGCAAACTCTCTCCAGGACAGACTTTTCACAAGATCTGGTTTGAGCTTCTCTCCTTGCTCCTTCTAGTCTGGAGGTAGTAATGGTTTTCTGTTGTTGATAATCTGCATTATTCTAAATCTCAGTACCTATTTGGAGAGAATTGACATCTTTATCATATTGAACCTTCTAAACCATGAACTTTGTATATCCCTATTAGACCCTTTATTTGTGTCAGTAATGTTTTCCACTTTTCTGCACAGAGGTAACACACAGCTTTCATTACACATACGCTTCATATATTTAGTCATATTATAAATGATATTATTTCTATATATTAAGTCCACTTCCTAAATTTTTGCTGAAATAAAAGTGCAGTTGAATTTTATTCACTAACATTGCATCTACCAAGTGTACTAAATAAACCCACTAATGAATTTGAAAAGTGTTTCTGTAAGTTATTTTGAGTTTTCTATGCAAATTAATTATATTATAGGCAAATAATTGGGTCTTTTCCCATCAAGTCCAGTTCTTAGGTCTTTAGTTTTTATTCTTAATACTTAATATGTCTGACTATATGTGGGATATTAATTTGAAAAACTGTGGATATAATTTGAGGACAGAATTGTTGTATCATCTTACAGAGATAATTTACACTTGCTTCTGCTAAGGGTCTGGGAACACTAGTAATCCAGGTGTATCAACCAATCCAATTTCAGGATTCTGACTTTGACATTTCTTTTTTTTTTTTTTTTTAATATTTATTTCTTTTTGAGAGAGAGAGAGGGAGACAGAGACAGAGACAGAGCATGAGCATGAGCAGGGGAGGACAGAGCAGGAAGGTCAGAGGGAGTGGGAGACCCAGACAGAATCTGAAGCAGGCTCCAGGCTCTGAGCTGTCAGCACAGAGCCCAATGGGGCATCTGAACCCATGAACCATGAGATCATGATCTGAGCTGAAGTTGGGTGCTTAACCAACTGAGCTACCCAGGTGCCCCTAACTTTGACATTTCTAATCCAAATTATGACTGCACTATCTTGACTTTTATTTTTTTATTTTTTGTAGGAGATTCACAAGTAATGTCTAAGAAAAATTCCCAACTCATTTAATCCTATGTCCCTGTAATTTAGCCCACTATCCATATAGCCATTTAGTCCACCCTCCATGTAATTATAGAATCATTAGCTATTCAGACAAAACTTTTGGTTAGGAAACCTAACTGGCTAGCACTTTATGCAAGTTCTAGTTATAAATTTGGATGCTCTGTATGCATTATAAGCATGTACCTTATTATACAAGTACTGATATTTATTTATACTCTAATTCAGGATAAAAATCATTTGAGGTTGAGTTCACAACAATGTTTCATATCATAGTGAGTGACATGAATATTCAATACATATACAAATAATTATGAATTCCAAAGACATAAACCCATAAAGAAATATAGCTTGGGGGCGCCTGGGTGGCTCAGTTGGTTAAGCGTCCGACTTCAGCTCGGGTCACGATCTCGCGGTCCGTGAGTTCGAGCCCCGCATCGGACTCTGGGCTAATGGCTCAGAGCCTGGAGCCTGCTTCCGATTCTGTGTCTCCCTCTCTCTCTGCCCCTCCCCCGTTCATGCTCTGTCTCTCTCTGTCTCAAAAATAAATAAACGTTAAAAAAAAAAAAAGAAATATAGCTTGGACAACTCTGTCATACATCAATAAAGAAAAGTATATCCAAATAAGAAAGTGCCTAGAACGTTTTCCCCACAATTATGGCTTTGTGCATCTTTTGTGCAATATACAGATTCAGTAAAGTGATACTGGTATATCATAATCACCACCATCCCCCTCTAAGAAATAAAAATCATAAAGGAAAGGAGACACATAATACACCCAACTTATTCAGACAACTCAGGAAAAATACTACAGACATCTCAACTACAACCCTAATGAGGGTTTGAGTCATAGTCCTCTGCTCCAAACTTCCAACTCCACCTCTATAAGCCCTTACAGTCAAGCTCTTAAAATTACACATGGTCCTTTCTTTTACCATAGTGTAATAAAATGCCCATCTGTGGATATTACTGCCTTATTTACTGTAGCTTATAGCTCTTGCAATACACTAAATTCAAGTATACAAAGGGGCAAAATTTAGTAGAAAATGTAATTATTCAAAAGCCATGCACTTAACACTACACTGCATCCTAGATTATGTCCCATGTTCCATCCGAATCATACTCTAAAAGGGAAAGGTCATCATTGGAATATTTTGTGCAGTTATCAGTGTTACATTTTAAGAAAAATATTGATGATACAGATACTGATGATATGGAACACATTCAGAAATGCAACCCCAAACAGTGTAACATCTACAAAGTATATAACATGAAAAATTATGAGAAATAATAGTTAAACAATGAAAAGATAAAGTTATTGATAAAGATATCTTCTATTATTTCAAGATCTATGCAATAGAATAGAGATTAGATTGTCTCTGAGGTTTTCTAAATAAGGATTCAAGATAAATGGGTGGATATTGTAAAAAAAAATCAAACTTTAACTCAACTGAACAATGTTCAATTTTAACAATATAAACTGAAAAGAACAGTCTTGAAAAGTAATGAGAAACTTATCAACTAAAAGTGTCAAGCAAAGACAAAAAGGTATATTATCTTATTGAGAAGAAGACAGGAATAAATGACAATTTTAAGATTTCTTACAAATCTAAGATTCTAAGGGCGCCTGGGTGGCTCAGTCGGTTGAGCGTCCGACTTCAGCTCAGGTCATGATTTCACGGTTTGTGGGTTCAAGCCCGGCATCAGGCTCTGTGCTGACTGCTTGCTCAGAGCCTGGAGCCTGCTTCAGATTCTGTCTCCTTCTCTCTCTGCCCCTCCCCTGCTCACGCTTTGTCTCACTCTGTTTCTCAAAAATAAATAAAATGCAAAAAAAAAAAAAAAAATTAAAAATCTAAGATTCTATAACTATGTAAAATTACTTTTCTGATTTCATCAAATTACAGGCTTCAAAAATAATTATACCATGAATAGATAAGCCAATCAGTCTATCACCTATAAATGTTATACTTTTCCTCAACCCTATTAATAAGAAGATTTTTAAATTGTAACACAATGAATTTTTGCTTAGGTAATAAATTTATATATATATACATATATATATATACACACACATATATATACATATGTATATATATACACACATATATATACATATATATACATATGTATATATATACATATGTATATATATGTGTGTGTGTGTGTATATATATATACATATATATATATATATATATATATAAAGTGCTACCTAACTAAAACTTCTGCCCTGATAGATATATATATATATATACACACACATATGTATATATGTGTGTGTATATATATGTGTGTGTGTGTATATATATATATGTGTATATATATATAAAGTGCTACCTAACTAAAACTTCTGCCCTGATAGATATATATAGAGATATCTTGTAATATACAAAATATATGTAAAAATACACAAATATGTATTGAATATAAATATATAATACATAAATACATATTTACATATCAGGTTTTAACCACACAATATTATTATACATAACCGAAATACATAGTGTTTATATATAATATTACATATGTAAATAGTTTATGTGTGTGTGTATATATATATATATACACATATATATGTATGCACATATATACACAGTAGTACCACCAGAGGATGAAATTGTTTATAAAGGTATATGAAAAACTTTGTAAGATTACTTTAAAAAATTTTTTTAACATTAATTCATTTTTGAGAGACAGAGAGAGAGAGAGCGTGAGTGGGAGGGGGCAGAGAGAGAGGGAGACACAGCATCAGAAGCAGGCTCCAGGCTCCGAGCTGTCAGCACAGAGCCCAACGCAGGGCTCAAACCCACAAACCATGATATCATGACCTGAGCCGAAGTCAGCCGCTTAACGGACTGAGCCACATAGGTGCCCCAACTTTGTACGATTACTTTAATTAGTTTAAGTAAAAATGTACATACATACACACATGTATATAATGTAGGCATGTGTATATATAGATAACATATATATGTGATATGCATGCATATATACCTACATATTTATGACTTATTCTAATATCGTTTTCTGATAAAGGTAAATGAAATAATAGGTAGTTTAAAATCTTTCAAAACACTTGAAAACATATTTTTCAAGGAATCCTACTTTCTGAATAGCACTACAAAATTAACTATTTTGATATAGAAAGAGTATCTCATAAACTAAATCTATGTAGAACATAATAAAATAAAAAGTCAAAATTGGATTTCTCATATATTGCCCATTATAAATAACAATAATGAATATCATATAATACCCAGCTGGGAATTTTAGAAGGAAACAATGAATGAATGCATTATGCTTATTAAAAATGGAAACAAAACCACTCTTTAAGAATGCTCTTCCCAATCCTGTGCAACACTTGATTCTCTCAGTTAACGATTCCAAGTTCGGTATTTAAAATCCAGATCGTTTCAGGCGCCTGGGTGGCTCAGCTGGTTGAGCGTCCGACTTTGGCTCAGGTCACGATCTCGCGGTCCGTGAGTTCGAGCCCCGCGTCAGGCTCTGGGCTGATGGCTCAGAGCCTGGAGCCTGCTTCCAATTCTGTGTCTCCCTCTCTCTCTGCCCCTCCCCTGTTCATGCTCTGTCTCTGTCTCAAAAATAAATAAATGTTAAAAAAATAAAATAAAATAAATAAATAAATAAAATCCAGATCGTTTCAATATACAAACATATGTCTTCATAGAAGACCTATTGTTGTCATTTTAGAGTGTTAATAATAAACATATATGTTGCCATTCTGAATAACTAATGACAGTGCTATATTACATTTGAAATTGAATATACTTGCCTGACAAGGGTAATATCCATATCCTTCTGGATAAGTTCAGTCTGTTTATTATTCAACTGTAATGACACAGCATTATATTTACTCTGTGATACTTCAATTTCTTTTCTTGCTTCAATTAAATCATCTTCAAAGGCCTAAAATCAGAGCACTTATATCATAATCAAACATAATAAGTATCAAATAAGAAATGAAGTGTATTCTATTGAACTAATCTAAAAAATTACAGTAAAAAATTGGTAATGTTTTTAATTTGTTTTGTTTTCACTTAACTAAAAAAATATTTAGTACAAACAATAACTTTCATACCAGTTGCAATTTACTTTTTCCAGAAAATGAAAAAGTATCATAGTGCCTTGGTACAAAAACTAAGAATGTGAAGCAATTAAATTTGAAAATCAAAGTAGAAATGTACTTATTGAAATTATAGTAAGGAAATTATTGTATAGTGAAAAAGCTATTATTGTGTAAGGAAATTATTGTATAGTGAAAGTATATATGAATAAAAAAATTAGTTCATTTACTTAAAGAGTAGCCAGGACAAATGGCAGATATTTCATTATTTCCTCTATTTTAAATGTACACACATTGGGAAAAAAAGGGACAGAACTGTAAAAAATATCAACATAATTGTATAATATTTGAGATTCAGATCATGTTCAGTTTTCCTGATTATGGTGAAATTTTACCCAAGTTTTACAAAGTCGGCCTTTTCCTCCAGATAATTCTCTATTGTTTACATTGTGAAACATTTCAAAATTGATGTTACTTTTAACTATATTTTTTCCAAAATATATTACAAAACTAATTTTGATTATTTTCATAAAGTAGTAAATAAACATATCTAAACATAAAGTATACCCACATAAACACTATACATTGATTATTTGCAGAAGTGAGCACCAGGGTTTAGGCACTCTACTCTACCCTGCACTCCTCTACTCTAGCCATGCTCTCATACTTCACATATTACCCCACGGTAGCTGAAGCAATCTTTTAAAGGTAAAAATAATGGCTTTCGGCCAAGAAAGCACTCTGAGTACTTCTTAAATTTCCATTTATGAGAAAAAACAGCAATGAGAGAGAGAGAAAGAGAGAGAGGGAGGGAGGGAGGGAGAAAGAAAAAAGAAAGATCACTGGCATGGATATGAGAAAGCAGAAATCTTTGTGCGCTACTGGTGGGACTATAAATGATGTAACCTGTATGGTCGGCTGGGAGGGTGGTAACTGCTCAAAACATTAAAAAGGTATCTAGTATATAATCCAGCAATATTTCTTGGTATATAAATTCAAAAGAATAGAAAGCAGGATCTTGAAGACATATTGGCATACCCATGTTTATACCAGCACTGTTTATAACAACCAAGAGTTAGAACCACCCTTATGCCAGATATATAAATTTAAAATTAGATTTAAAAATTTAAGTATTTAAAAAATGCAACAATTTTAAAAATCAAAAATAGATATTAAAAATATTTTACATTTTACAATGAGGATGGGGTAGTGAGGAATCAGTATCCAAAACTACTCTACTATACAATTTTAAATGTCCATTTTCCAACAAAAATTACAACATGTAAAAAGAGGAAAGTGTCATCCATACATAGAGGAGAAGAAGCAGTCAATAAAAAATTACTAAAGAAAACCATGCTTCAAAAACATGACAAAGTCTCACCTAATAAAAAACACCATAAAGTGATATAGGTTATTTTTAAACATCCAAGTGGAATTTCTGATGCTAAAAAGCAAAACAACCAAAATGAAGAGCATCAAAAAGTTCACAAGAGGAGCTGAATATTCAATAGGAGATGGCAGAAATAAGAAAAACTTGAAGATAAATCAAGAAAAAAGAATAACAATAGTCAATAGCCCCAGAAAAATGTGGAACACTATTAAATGCACCAACAGAGCATAATGAAACTACCAGAAGGAGAGGTAAGAGAATAAAGAAACAGAAAAAATATTCAAAGAAATAATGACTGAAAACTACCAAACAATCATGAAAAAAATTAATGTAACATCCAAGAAGCACAAAACCTCCATGGACTGTACATGCAGAAATCCACAGACATATCATAGTAAAAATACTGACAGCCAAAACCAAGAAAAAATCTTAGAAACCATAAGAGAAAAACCACTCCTCATTTTCAAGAGACCTCAGTAAGATTAACAACTGACTCTTCTTCAGAAACAATAGATGTCAGAGACAGTGAGATAACATATTCAAAGTGCTCAAACGAAAAAAAAAACTGCTAACACAGAATCATATATATAGTAAAACTATCATTTCAAAATGAAGGTGACAACAGGCATCTGGGTGGCTCAGTCAGTTAAGTGTCCAACTTCAGCTCAGGTCATGATTTCGTGGTTTGCAAGTTTGAACCCTGCACTGGGCTCTGTGCTGACAGTTTGGACCCTGGAATCTGCTTCAGATTTTGTCTCCCTCTCTCTGACCCTCCCCCACTCATGCTCTGTCTCTCTCTTTCAAAAATAAATAATCATAAAAAAATTTTTTTAATTAAAAAAAAATGAAGGTGACAAGTGACATCAAGAAAATGGCAGAGTAGGCAGCTCCAAGCACTCTTGCCCTGGCAGAAATATGAAAAAACAAGCAGAAACTCTCAGAACTAATGTTAGAAAAATAAAATTCAAATATTTACAGCAACCAAAAAAATGCTGAGCCAAAAATAAAAGCAACTTAAAAATAGCACAAAAGATTTATGGAGTTTTCATTTGCCCTTCTCCACACTGTCTCCACTAAGTTGACCACTTTAAAGCCTGGGAATCTTAAAGCAGTTATATTCTTAGAATGACAGTAGTTCCGAGTAGGAGATACTGGTCCTTGGTTCAGAAGGAAGCAGAACAGACTTCACTAGCAAATTACTATGTGTATCTAATTTATCTGAGGGCTACCTGAAGGAATGATGCAAAGTGATTATGTCTTGTTTAACCTACCTGGTAACGCAGACTGAAAAAATAGGATATGGCTCAAATATACCACAAGGTAAACTAACAAAACACAGATGTGTACAGTAAAAGATTATTGGTTCAGATACACAACAGAATGCCCAAGGCATGGAAGCAAAAGCTGTGGGAGATTCTTTGAGACATTAAGACATTCAAAAATACCCATTCATCTTGGAAAGTTTAGAAAACCACACATAGGCTCAGAGAAAGATGCATGCTCAGAAAAGACTAGAAAAGACAGAAAAGTCTTTGATTAAGACCCAAAGTTTCACCCTGGGCTGACCTCTGAGCTCAGTGCAATGGATAAGTATTGAAAGACTTTCTCAGTATGGAGTCAATACAAAGACTGGGAGAGGGATTTGTTTTGTGGCTGTGGATGTGTGTACTGTGTTTGTTTGGGTTTTTCCTTTTCCTTGTGTTCTGTTTGTTTTGGCTCCTGGCATCAAGGAAACCTGTGACACCACATGAGGTGAACAAAAGCTTAAGGATAGAAACCTCAGTGAGCTTACACAACAAGGAACAGACTCTTAAAAATACAGATTTGAAGATTACCTAAATAACCTTTGACAGTTAAAAAAGCAAAACACTTCAATAAGGGATAGAATCTGGCTTCCAGAGTTACCACATTATCATACTCAAATGCTCCACTTTCAACAACAAAACATCACAAGGCATACAAGAAAAATGAGGTAAGTATGGCCTAAACAAAGGAACATATAAATTAACACAAACCATTCCCGAGGAACCCCAGATATCAGATTTACAAGGCAAAAACTTTAAAATGTCTTAAATATACTAAGGAAAAAAAACATGAAAAAAAATCTACAGTAAACCAGGAAAACAATGTATAAACCAAAAGAATATCAGTAAAGAAAAAAAATTATTAAAAGGAAGTAAACATAAATGCTGGAGTGAAAAAGTAAAATAACAAAAATGAATCATTCTCCAGAGTGCCCAACAACAGACACAGAGCAGGTTGAAGAAAGAATCAGCAAATTAGATGATGAAACAAGGAAAATTATTGAATCTGAGCAGCAGAAAGAACATGAAGAACAGTGAACAGAACCTATGAAAACTGTGGACACCATTAACAAGAAAGACATACACATTATGGGAGTCTCAGAAAGCGAAGAGACAAGAGGAAGCAGAAATAACATGTGAAGAAAAAATGGCCATAAACGTCCCAATTTTGATGAAATACATGCACCACAAATCCAAAGGCCAGCCACAACAAACTCCAAGAATGATCAAGAGAAAAGAGACACACACTGAGATAAATTATTATCAATCTTTTGGAATTCAGCTCCCCAAAAAAGAATCTTGAAAGTAAGAGAGAGTGGCTTGTCACATTTTAGAGATCCTTTTTTTAAACGTTTACTTATGTATTTTTGAGCGAGTGAGCGAGAGAGAGAGAGCACAAGCAGGGAAGGGACAGAGAGAGTGGGGGAGACACAGAATCCAACGCAGATTCCAGGGTCTGAGCTGTCAGGACAGAGCCGAAAACAGAGCTCACACTCAAGAACTGCGAGATCATGATGAGAGCTGAAGTCAGATGCTTAACCGACTAAGCCACCCAGGTGCCTCAAAAAAGACTCACTTTAAATAAGTCAGTCAGAGAAAGATAAATGTCATACAATTTCATTCAAATGTAAAATTTAAGGGACAAAAACATGAACAAGGGGAAAAAAAAGACAAAAAAACCAGACACTTTTGGAGAACAAATTGATGGTGACCATAGATGGGGATGGGTGAAACAGGTGAAGGGATTAAGAGTATACTTATCATGATGAGCACTGAGTAATGTACAGAATTTCTGAATCACTATATTGTACAGGTCAAACTAATACAATACTGGATGTTAATTATACTGGAATTGAAAAAAAAGAGAGACACTGATTTCAGATACAAAGACACAAATAGACTGAAAATGAAAGAATGGAAAAGATATTCTCTGAAAATAATAACCGAAAAGAGCTGGAACAGATAAAATAATACCAAACAAAATATACTTTATGTCAAAAACTGTCACAAAAGGGAAAAGAGAGCTTATATATTGATTAAAGAGTCAATTCATCAGGAAGATATAATAACTATAAATGTACACGTACCAAACAACCAAGCCCTTAAATATATAAACAATTATAGAATTGAAGGGAGAAATACAGTTTTACAATAATAGCTGAAGAATTCAATACTCCACTTTAAATAATGAATACAACATTTAGACAGAAGGTCAACAAGGATGAAGAGGGCTGAAGAACACTATAAACTAAGTAGTCCTAATAGATGTATATGGAATACTTTACTCCAAAATAGCAGATTATATATTTTTCTCAAGTACACATGGAATATCTGCCGTATCAGGCCAAATGTTAGGACATAAAACAATGCTTAATCAATTTAAAAACATTACAATTATACAAAGTACCTTGTCCAACCATAGCGGATTGGAGTTAAAAGTCACTAAAAGAAGAAAAACCAAAAGAAAAATTTAATATGTGGAAATTAGACAAACTAATCATAAACAACAAATAGGTGAAAGAAGAGATCACAAGAGAATTAGAAAATATTCAGAGATGAATGAAAACAACGCATAAATACTAATAATTACAAGATGCAGCAAAGGTAGTACTGGGGAAATTTATAGCTATAAATGCCAACATTAAAAAAGAAAACATACCTCAAATTAAGAATCTAATTTTACACCTTGAAGAAATAGAAAACAAATTAAAATAGCAAAGTAAAACCAAAGAGAATAGAAAGGAAATGATAAAGATTAATATGGAAAGTTTTTAAAAAGGGGCTAGCAAAACAATAATCAATTAAAGCAAAATTTGACTCTTTGTAAATAGCAACAAAATTAACAAACCTTTAGGGGAGCCTAGGTGGCTCAGTCCGTTAAGCATCCAACTTGGGCTCAGGTCATGATCTTATGGTTCAGTTCATGAGTTTGAGCCCTGCATGGGGCTCTGTGCTGACAGCTCAGAGCCTGGAGCCTGTTTCAGATTCTGTGTCTCCCTCTCTCTCTGCCCCTCCCCCACTCTGTGTCTCTCTCAAAAATAAACATTAAAAAAAATTAACAAACCTTTAGTTAGAATGACAAACAAAAAAGAGAAAAGGTGTAAGTAACTAAAATCAAAAATGAAAGTAAGGACACTAGTACAGAAATAAAAAAAGGATTATTAGAGAATACTGTAAGCAATTGTACATCAGCAAATTGGATAACCTACGTACGTAGAAAGACACAGATCACCTAAACTAACTCAAGAAGAAATAGAAAATCTCAACAGACCTATGATAACTGAAAAGGTTTATTAATCAGTTATCAAAACTACCCAAAATAAAAAATTCTAGTACCAAATGGCTTTAACTGGTGAACCAAGTATTTTTTTTTTAATGAATACCCATTCTTTTCGAACTCTTCCAAAACATATGAGGAGAAAATATTTTCTAATTTATTCTACAAGGCCAGTAGATGCTAAAGATCTGACTTGATACCAAAGGCAAAAATATCCCAGCAATGTAAAGTTGGTTTAACATCCAAAATTCAAGTAATATATCATACCAACAGAATAAAAAACAAAAACCACAATATTATTTCAATAGATACAGAAAAAGCATTCACCAGAATCCAACACCTCTTCATGATAAAAGACAAAAACATTCAACAACTACGAACCAAAAGAAACTTCCTCAATCTGATAAAGTTTATCAACAAAACTTCAGAGCAAACATCAATTATCATACTTAAGGGCGAAAGAGTGGTTCCTTTACCAATGAGATATGGAACAAGACATAGATGTCTACTCTTTTATTTCTATTCAACTTTATATGAGAGATTCTAGCAGGGTAATGAATGGGCAATCAAATGAGATAAAAGGCACCAGATTGGAAAAGAAGAAGTAAAATTATCTCTGCTTATAAATGACATAATCTTACATATAGAAAACCCCGAAGAATCAACCTATCAAGCAGGGTGGCAGGATATAAGATCACTATATAAAATTAATTACAGATCTCTACAGTAGGAATAAAACACCCAAAAAGGAAATGAAGAAACAGTTCCACTTAAAATAGCATAAAAATTAATTAAATTTTTAGGAATATATGTACCCAAAGAAGTGCAAAATTATACTCTGAAAACCACAAAACATTATTGAAAAAAATTAAAGTAGACCTAAAATAATGAAACACCCCACACTGATTGATTAGAAGATAAAGTATCCTAAGATAGTGATATTTGCCAAATTGATATTCTAATTCAATGCAATCTCTATCAAAATAAACCCAGCTTGCTTTTCTTGTAAGAATGGAAAAGATGTTTCTAAAATCCATATGGAAATGCAAGAGACCCAGAATGGCTAATATTGAAAAAAGAAGAAAAAATTTGGATGAGACACATATCCCAATTGCAAAATCTATTACAAATCTATAATAATCAATAGTGTAGCATAGACATGAGGATAAATGTATAAATCAAAGGAACAGAATTGAGGTCTAAGAAAAAATCCTTCTATTTACAGTCCCATGATACTCAGTAAAGATGCCCGAACAGATGCAGTGAGGGGAAGACTAGGTTTTTTTCAACAAATGGTACTGGGATAACTGAATAACAAAAGAATGAAGTTGGATTTCTATCAAACATCACATTCAAAAACGAACTCAAAATGGATCAAAGAACTAAATGCAAGATATAAAACTATAAAACTCGAAGAAGAAAACATAGGTTTCCATCTTCTTGATCTTAGACTAGGCAATGATTTCTCACCAAAGCATGGGTAACAAAAAAAAAAGGTAGATAAATATCATCAAAATGTAAAACATTTATGCTTAAAAACACCATTAATAAAGGAAAAACAACACCATGAATTAAAGAAAATAGTTTCAAAATATACAGCCAAAAAAGAGACTTGTATCCAGAAGTATACACAAAAGAGATTTGTATGCAGAATATATATGCATTTCTTCAAAAACAGACAAATAGCCAATACCACATCCAAAGATGCTCAACATCATTAGCCATCAGGGAAATGCAAATGAAAAGCACAATGAGATATCACTTAACATCCACAGAAATGACTATAATCAAAAAGACAGGCAATAACAAGTATTGATGAGCACAAAAAGAAATCAGAACTCTCATACATCGCTGTTCACAATGTAAAGTGGTGCACCTGTTTTTGAAAACAGTCCTCAAAAACTTAAGTTCCTCAAAAACTTAAAAGCAGTTACAATATGACCCAGTATTCTCACTCTTTGGTATGTACCTAAGAGAAAGAAAAATACATGTATGTATACATGAAATCCTGTACACAAATAGTCATAGCAGCATTATTCAGAACACAAATGTCCATCTACTAATGGTAAAGAAATAAAATGTAGGATATCTATGTAATGGAATATTATTCAACAAAGAAAGGAATGTGGTACTGATAAACATGCTACAACATGGATAAACACTGAAAACATTCTAAGTAGAAGAACTCAGTCACAAAAGACACTGATTTCATTTATATGAAATTTTAGAACAGAAAATATATTGAGAAAGAAAGCAGCTTACTGGCTATCAAGGGTTGCAGAGAAAAGGGGGTAAATTCAGAGTGACTGCTAAAGGCTACAGGGTTTCTTTAAGAAACGATGAAAATGTTCTAAAAGTAATTGTGATAATAGTTGCACAACTCTGCACAAACTAAAAACTACTGCACTTGGACTGTGAACTTTAAATGGATTAAATGTGAATGATATGCCAATCAATATTTTAGAAAGGAAAGAAAGATTCAAAGTGTTCTTAATGTGCAATGTAATTATGCAACTTAGAAAAATCTAGAAAATGTACAAATTTTTAGAATAAGGTAATTTGAAAAAAAATCATTGAAAAGAAGGTTAAGATAAAATAAATCAGTAACAGTCTTGTCTTCCCGAAATAATCAGTTAAAATATAATTTAAAATATTACTTACCCTTATACAATTTGACAATATTAGTAGCTATTAATAAATTGAATAACAGTGGACAGTGCCATTTTAAGAATGTAACATCTTATTCCACATACATGAATGTTAGGGTCACAATTCTCCCAAGATTAATTCATAAATTAAGTGTGATTCCAATCTACTTCCTAACAGAATTTTTCAGTAAAACTAATAAAATCGTTCTTAAATATTATAAGACAGTGAAGAAGCACATACAGGGCTTGGGACTTACAAAAACAAGAATAAAGAAGAAGACTTCCCTGCCAAATAATGAGTCAAATTACAAAACCACAATATCTAAAACCATGAGAATAATAAGATTTCCAGAAACAAACCAATACACACATGGAAACTTTGAGATATGAGAGAGATTGAATCACAAATCAATTAACTATTAAATAAATGGTGTGAAACAACATATCCCAAAATAAATTCTAAGTAGATTACAGACTTTAGGGTAGGGAAAGGTTTAGCATCTAAGATTCCTAATGCAAAAACATTAGAGAATATAAAGAAGAAAATAATAAAATAGACTCTTCCAAATTCACAAACTTTTCAAAGTCCAATTCACCTTATTCAAGAATCATGGAACAGAAAGTATTTGTAAAATATATATACATATATATATTATATATAATATATATATATAATATATATATATAATAATAATATAATAAGACCAAACCTACAATTAAAAAAAAAAGTCACAGAACCAAAATTCACAGCCAATCACAGAATGAACTATTTAAGTGGAAAACAGTCATCAATGATTCGAAGAGTTATCATCAAATAATCATGTACCCATGAACTTAACACAAGGAAGTGCCACTTACCCTTATCACACTACCACACAGCTTAAAGGATGCAGGGAAGCAGAAACTGATATAAAAATTGAGAAAGAAAATGCACCAGAATTCAATTTTCTCAATGGCTCAGTCATTCCCTGATGGTACACTAATAGATTTAATGTGTTTTCTTAAATATGTGCAACAAATTGATACACACACTCAGAAATAGACATCCCTTCACCTCTAAAATAATCACACACACATATCCATACTTAGTATGCTTTAATAGTCATATATATGTATATATGTATGTGTGCTTATGTTATATATTCTTTTTATGTGTGCATACATAGAGGCACTATCATATTTACTAGTATGAAAATTTGTTATAGCCTTTTCAATAAAGTCTATGAGGAACCTGAAATTTGATGGGAAAAAAATTAACAAAAATATTCTCAAAACAAAGAGAAAGCCACAAAAAAGTACTATTTTGAAAAATACTGATGAAAAAAGATATCAGACTATTATGAAGATTGACTGTACCTTTCATCTTCTATGAAAATAAAATTTTACTATGAATAAGGCCCTTTTAAGTCAAAGGAAAGCATCATCTTTAAAACACACATGAGTATTTTTCAACTGTTTTATGCTTTTTTCACATTTTATTTTTTAAAAGACCTGGAAAATACATTCTTAAAACTCTATTGTAATGAATTCTAGCTATATTTATAAATTTAAGCTCTAGCTGAAAAATGTCAAACCTCATGATTCTAAATATGTTTTTCCAAAACAGGTTTTATTTCAAAATGCTATAGCCTTTATTTTTTAATGATTACATTTTAGATAACTATTTGAAGTCAGTTTCCTGCTTTGCAACATCAATTTTTAAAAAGCTGTGGGTCTTAAGTGAAGGAATATAAATTAATGCTGGTCCCCACTGGTGGATTTGAATATATAACTTGTTATTTAAAGAAAATCACATGTAATAAACTTCCTATAAGAAGCTGGATTCAAAATAACGGCATTATTCTTATTCCCTCCATTCTCATTGCCTACCTTTATTTTTGCATCAATGCTATATTTTTCTTTTCTCCAATGTGCTTCTTGCTTCCTCAGTTTCTCCAGGTCATTTAGCAGGTCAGCGCAGCGGGTACTTAATTTCTCATTTTCCTCCTCCAGAGTTTTTATAACCAGTCTGTTTTGCTCTTCCTTATTCTGTACACACTCCTTAGTGTCCTGTAGAACAGTACCACAAGGGCCGATAAACAAAACAAAACAAACAACAACAAAAAAAGGTGAGAACTAATCAGCAAATATAAACTGTGCAGTTTTACCCTCACAGCAGCTTCTTCTGTATTTGATGGCCAAGGTCACCTGTATACTTTTATTGGCCTCTTTTCATGCAGGTGGATGGGTCATATTTTTTCACTGGATGACAGCTTTGATGAGTACACATTTGCAAAGAGCCCATTAATTGATCAAGCTGCCTTTGATGCTGTCCCCAGCTATTTTTGAGACCCACACAGACATATCCTCCCAGACCTGGGTTTTATCAATTAATAATGCCAGTCCCATCAGAATCTAATTACAAGAAGCCACATATTCACACTCCTACTTTCTTAGCTCCATTTCCATCATTAACTATTTATCTGAAAGTTATAAAGCTTGGAGTCTTATCTTTAAAGCATCTTTCTCAGTTTTTGCATGTGAGAAAACTGTATGGTACAGCAGGGCCTAAGGCAATTTTTCCTCCAAGCTTGTCACTTTCTGTGCCACAAAGGCTGACAAAGCGGAAAGTAGGACTTCAAAGTAAGAGTACTGTAAAACTATGTAGAAGCCAACACACCTTAGCTTCCTGACTTTTATCTTTAAATTTCTTCTGCAAGTCGCTGAATTCTTTCCTTAAGAAAACGTTTTCTTCATCAACTGCAATCTTCCGTTTTACAAGGTCATTTATTTCCTTTTTTAGTCCTGTTTCTCTCTATGGAAAAAAAAATCACAATTATTGGTGAGTTGGTACTTCTAAGAAAAAATTATTTTATTTACAAAGTTTTCGATTTTGACTGGATAATATTAGGATTAACTAGCTTTCATAATAATGTCTACTTTCACAATTCTTATTTCTGGTGACATGCCCATCAATATTCAAGTAAACAGTGCAAGTATGGTATCTGTTTATTAGTTTAAGATGAAGGACACATACAAACTGGATACCAAATGTTAAGCCACAGTCAGAAAGTAAATTTTTGGGATTTAGATGCAAAACAGAAGGAAAACAAAATTTTATGAAACATTCCAATCAAAGAAAATGTGTATGTAACTAAGATAAGAATTACCCTCTTATTTGAGTATGATTTCGAAGAAAACATTTTTTAAAGAAACAGTTACAGATTTGTGAAGGCATAAATAATTTTCAAGACTGAAAAATGGCAAGTCTGTTTTCGTACCAAAGATATCTTGCTGTGTAGGAAAATAATTCAGAATATTCAAACTGCCATAATTTTTAACTGAATGTCCTTTTTACCTGCCAGAGATACCTAAATAACACGTAATCACAGGATGTGTCCATGACTCAATTCTTAATTTCCCTCTTACTTCTACAGTTTTCCTCTCAGAAAATTTACCCACTCTTGGCTTTTTGTCTCATCTCTGTCTGAGAGAATAATCTACAATGCAGCTTTGACTCTCTCCCAATCACTAATGCCATATTTGCAACTTTTTATATAATACCTCCACTTGGATTATCTGCTGGAACCTTAAACTAACATGGTAAAACTGAAATCCATATCCTTATACTATCTCTTTCTATACTTCTTCAACCTTCGTCAAGCCAACTTTTGTTCATTTTTTTCAACTAACATTTATTAAGCATCCATTACATGCTTATACACTTTTTGAAAACCTCCAGGTCATTCTTAACAGTACCTTTTCCCAAAGCCCCATCTGCCTATCAACCAAGAAGACACATCAAGATACAACATGCTGTTCTGTTATTAACTGGTATGCTCACCAGAAACCCCTGACCTTCATTCCATCTCTTATCTATCACTGATGCTCATCTGATCCTTAAATAACAATTTATTTTGTACTCCCATATTTTCTCCTTATTAAATATGCTCCAAATGACATGAGGATGAACTGAAACTTAGGATGAGGTTCAGGGATAGGATGAAAAATGGGGTAAGTCTTAGGAATGAAGTGAGGGTATGTACTATATTCCAATTTTTTAAGCTGTAATGTTAACTGTTGATTTTACTTCAAATTAAAAATATTTTAAATACTGGATACATACAAAAATAATCTGTGATAAATATATACAAAGGTATTAAGAGCAGAGTAAAAAGAGCAGCCTTGTATCCACAACCACTCAATTAAGACACACAACTCTACCATTGCCTTTGAAGTCCTCTGTAGGTCCCCTGATCCTCTGACATTTCTATAGCCTTCAGGGCAAAGCACTGTCTTACAATTTTAGTTTTATCCTTGTCTGACCTTTCTTTATAGTTTGGAGACATAAATATCCCTTTTTGATATATTATACAGTTTACCTTACTTTTGAACTTTATACAAATTAAATCATACTACACATATTCTGTGATTTGCTATTTTTTGCTCAACATATGTTCCCAAATTCATCCATATTGATAGGTGTAGCTGCAATTCAATTACCTTGGTGTATAGTATTATTCTATTATATAAATATACTATAATATATTTATCTATCTCTTGTCAGTGTATATTTCAGCTGCTTCCCATTTTGGGAAAAGGGGTATACAAACAATGCTGCTATAAACACTCTTAAACATGTCTCCTGATACAGATGAGCAAGAATTTCTCCCAAGCAGTATTTTTCAAACTACAGATTGCAATCGAGTAATGGGTCATTAAATCAATTTAGTCATCACAATCAGCATTTTTAAAAACTGGAATAGAATACAATAGAAAATATCAAAAACGTAAGCATAAATTCTTAGCAAAAAAACTATGCCAAAGGAATAGAATTATGAAAGAAGCAGACACATTAAATTGCTCTTAAATTTTTTGTTTTTGATTTGTTTTATTTAAATATTATGAAATTCATATTTGATACATACTTTATTATATTTTACCTTTATTACACATAGTAAGAACTATTATTATATGAAATTTTTATTTCATTGTGGGTGCACTGGGGTCATTAGGGAAAATGTATTTTTTTCAGTGTAGGGGTCATATTAATAAAAGTTTGAAAAACATTGCTTAAGAATATATTTGGGGGTAAAACTGCTAAGTCATAGGCTACAAGCACTTCAAGTGTTCTCTCAGTTCCACATCTACACCAACACTTGACTCTGAGGCATGGTATTTTTTATAAATCCAGTAGGTATACACGGCTCCTCAACATAGTTTTAATTTTTGTTTCCCATTTGAATTGTTAGGGCATATCAAGGTGTGCCTGACATCAATCAAACAGCTTAAAAATAGATGCATAAATGTGGTCCATCCACAACTCATAGCCCATTTTTCTATTCTCATCTAAATGTTACCTCCTTCAAGATTCAATTTCCACCTCTCTCCATGAAGGCTTCCCCAAATGTTACAGTAATTTCTGCCTTTTCTAGATTTCTGTCTTGCCCATATTATTAATTTGACACATTACACACTATCTATGTACTCATAATGTTTTCCAAAACAGATTAGTAAATGTTTATGAATGACATTGACATAGAATGAAAAATTCAATCATGTGAACACTAAGACTGTTTACAGGCTATCTAGAGACCTCTCCTTTGAAAAGAGAACTGACAAAACTTGAGCATCTTCATCTATTCTGGAAATTATTTAGACTTTAGGAAGGAAAGAACACTGAAGCAAATGATTTAAGTTTTAGAAGGGTTTGTCCATTCATGTCAGCTAACCTTAACAGGAACTGACAACTTAAACACCACCAGCAAGCCCTTTCATAACAATTATTTAATAATTTGAATTCTGGCATTTGAGTGAATTTAACAATCAACAAGGACAAATATAGACTTAATTTTTAAATAAAGAAGTATAATGCAGTGAGAAATTAGTTAACCCAAACTATCAATATTCTTATAGTTTGATAAATCTGATATTATGTTAAATAATCATGAAAGTAATAATTAAGACAAAGATGCACTCCCAATGAAAGACAACCGATAAATCAAACCTTTCTAGAACTATGAAATTTTGTATAACGCAAAATATTTTCCTAATAAAATATGCTCTTCGAGATCTACTTTAAATAATGAAATCACAGGTATATACACCTACAGTTCATTTTAAAATTTAGCTTAATGAAACTTTTCAACAAACTTCTCTGGATAGAGTACATTTTGAATGGTATGGCTTGAGTTAATATTAAACTAGCAAATAGAACGCTGAGGAACCATAAACCATAAAGGGTGACAAGAGAAAATATGTCTGGAACAAATAATTTATTATGGATAAGACATGAAATGAATAATTCACATCATGGTCAAGAGAAGTCTATGGAGTAAGATGAGGATGATAAAGAGTATGACGCAGAAAAAAGGGGAAAGGAGGGGCAGCAGCATAAGACCTAAAATTCTATCGAGCAATACTTCAGCATAGTTAATGTATTATTTATATGACCTACTTTCAAGCAGGCATGAAAGTTTTAATAAAAAACATAAGTTATGAAGCCATAACAACTAAAACAACGGTAAAGTGAGAAAAAGGAAAAGGTAAGAGATCTAACTGTAACTGAGAACCAAAACTTATTTCTGAGCTTCCTATAAGGTAAAAGAAAAAAAAAAGGGTGCGGGCAGGGATATAACGTTAAAGAACAATCATCATCTAATCAAATACAATATACTAGGCTGTTAGCAGAGTTATCTAATGTAATACTAGAAGGGGAATTTATTACATGATTTATTTTATAACTATTTGTGACAAAGCTAAGGCAGTATCTTATCAAAAAAGTTACAGGCAATGTTTTACACTACCATCAATAAAATATAAGTTATAATATTAGATTGCACTCTTATGAAAGTTTTTTCTGCAACCAGCTAAAAAATTGTGTGTGTGAGTATGTGTGTGTGTGCGCGGCATGCACACAACTTCCTAGAAATTTGACTGGATACCTAAGTAAGACTTAAATAAGCTATAGGAATTGTTATTTTTTTTTAAGTTTATTTATTTATTTTGAGAGAGAGAGAGAGAGAGAGAATGCACATGTGCTCTGCAAGGAGCAGAGGGGGAAAGAGAATTACAAACAGGTTCCATGCTGTCAGCACAGAGCCTGATGCAGGGCTTGAACTCATAAACTGTGAGATCATGACCTAAGCCAAAATCAAGAGTCAGACTCTTATCTGACTGAGCCACCCAAGTACCCCCGGAATCGTCATCCTTAAGTGTTAACCCTATTCCACAGGCTATAAGTCTTAAAAATTAAGAGCTACTTAATAAAAACACAATGGAGAAACTTCCAAGTTCCACTCAAGCATGTTAGGCACTTGGAAGTCATCTCTCCTGATTACACAACATGGAAAAAGTTGAACTAATTAAAACTCAAAAACTCTTTTTGGATCTACCAGAGAATTGGGGACATAGAGCAAACTGCTGTTCCAAAAACTAGAGAAACAGATAGATATATAAAGAGAATGGCAATATACCAGAGCAGGAGCCCAGGAGCAGTAAAATCCATGGAAACCACTACCAGGGTAGAAATATCTAATCTGTAATTAACAGATTGCTGGAGGATCAAAGTAGACAAGTTTTAACAGTTAAAAAGCCCCAAAAAGCCCAATTTTAGGTGACTTTCACCAGAGCCAAATCAACCTGGCTAAAGGGAAATACCTAACTCCAACACCCTCTAGCCTTCCTATTAATCCAAGGGAGGGGGGAGAAACAGAAGCACTTGTGAAGGTCACATTGTAGGGACACAAGCTCACTAAAAGATTGAAACCTAATCAGAGTATAGAATACTTCATCTCCCCCTGACACTGGACTACCATACCAATAGGGCTTCTGTATAACAAGGGAACACAATGGAAAAAAAACTGTGCATCTCAGACAGTACTTAAGAAGCTTGTAGAAAAACCCAAAAAAAGGACAACAAAACAAAGTTTAGCCTCTGGAACATACAACTACAGCAAACGGTAAACACAGCCTAAGCCCTAGCCAGATAAACAGAAAACCTCACAGTAAAGGCCTATCCACCTCACTACTTTTTACCCATTTAGTTAATTTTAAGTGTCAACTTGCATATGCCATAGTACCCATGGTATCTAGTTTTTTTTAAATTTCTTTTTAATGTTTATTTTTATTTTTGAGAAAGAGAGAGAGAGACAGACAGAGTGCAAGCAGGGGAGGGTTAGAGGGGGAGACACAGAATTGGAAGCAGGTTCCAGGCTCTTGGCTGTCAGCACAGAGCCCAACACAGGGTTCGAACCCATGAACTGTGAGATCCTGACCTGAGCTGAAGTCAAAAGCCCAATCAACTGAGCCACCCAGGCTCCCCATGGTATCAAGTTTTTGATAAAACACAAGTCTAGATGTTGCTGTGAACATATTTTTCAGGTATGATTAATATTTAAATCAGTGACTTTGAGTTAAGCAGATAACCTCTCCATAATGTGCCTGGGCTTCATCCAGTCAACTGAAGATGATAAAACAAAGGGCTATAGTCTTCTGAGGAAGAAGGAATTCTGCCTCCAGAATGCTTTCTGATTGAGTTGCAAAATCAACTCTTCCTGGGCCTCCACCCTGCCAGCCAGTCTTGCATAAATCAGACTTGCCAGCCCCAAACTGCATGAGCCAATGCCTTCAAATCAATCTCTCTTTCTAGAAAGACAGATATAGGTAGATACATACACATATGCATATACCTCTATCACTTCTGCTTCTCTGAAGAACCCTGACTAATACAGAGTTTGGCCCCATTTAGGACTTCAGTCTTAAAATTACAAAGACATGGATACTGTCAGCAACCTGAATGAGCTTAGAAGCAGATTTTTCCCAAATCAAGCCTCCAGATAAGAGCAAGCCGAAAGGAAACCCTGAGTACAACCATGAGATACTGAACAGACAATCTAGCTATGTCCAGACTTCTTTTTTTTTTTTTTTGCTTTTAAACTGAGAACATTTTATTTTTTTAGCCTGATGCTTTTATTTATTTTTTGTTTTTTATATTAAATATAATTTATGTCAAATTGGTTTCCATATAACACCCAGTGCTCATCCCAACAGGTGCCCTCCTCAATGCCCATCACCCACTTTCCCTTCTCTCCGCCCCCCCCCCCCCCCCATCAACCGTCAGTTTGTTCTCAGTATTTAAGAGTCTTATGGTTTGCCTCCCTCCCTCTCTGCAACTTTTTCCCCCCTTCCCCTCCCCCTGGTCATCTGTTAAGTTTCTCAGGATGCACATATGAGTGAAAACATATGGTATCTTTCTCTGCCTGACTGATTTCACTTAGCGTAATACCCTCCAGTTCCATCCACGTTGCTACAAATGGCCAGATTTCATTCTTTCTCATTGCCAAGCAGTATTCCATTGTATATATAAATCACATCTTCTTTATCCATTTGTCAGTTGATGGACATTTAGGCTCTTTCCATACTTTGGCTATTCTTGAAAGTGCTGCTATAAACATTGGGGTACAAGTGCCCCTATGCATCAGCACTCCTGTATTCCTTGGGTAAATTCCTAGCAGTGCTATGGCTGGGTCATAGGGTAGATCTATTTTTTAATTGTTTGAGGAACCTCCACACTGTTTTCCAGTGTGGCTGCACCAGTTTGCATTCCCACCAACAGTGCAAGAGGGTTCCCGTTTCTCCACATCCTCGCCAGCATCTATAGTCTCCTGATTTGTTCATTTTAGCCACTTTTCCTGGCACAAGGTGGTATCTCAGTGTGGTTTTGATTTGTATTTCCCTGATGAGGAGTGACGGTGAACATCTTTTCATGTGTCTGCTGGCCATCTGGATGTCTTCTTTAGAGAAGTGTCTATTCATGTCTTCTGCCCATTTCTTCACTGGATTATTTGTTTTTCAGGTGTGGAGTTTGGTGAGTTCTTTATAGATTTTGGATACTAGCCCTTTGTCTGATATGTCATTTGCAAATATCTTTTCCCATTCCGTCAGTTGCCTTTTCGTTTTGCTGATTGTTTCCTTTGCAGTGTCGAACCTTTTTATCTTGATGAGGTCCCAATAGTTCATTTTTGCTTTTTAATTCTCTTGACTTTGGGGATGTGTTAAGTAAGAAATTGCTGCGACTGAGGTCAGAGAGGTTTTTTCCTGCTTTCTCCTCTAGGGTTTTGATGGTTTCCTGTCTCACATTCAGGTCCTTCATCCATTTTGAGTTTATTTTTGTGAATGGTGTAAGAAAGTGGTCTAGTTTCATTCTTCTGTATGTTGCTGTCCAGTTCTCCCAGCACTATTTGTTAAAGAGACTGTCTTTTTTCCATTGGATATTCTTTCCTGCTTTGTCAAAGACTAGTTGGCCATACTTTTGTGGGTCCAATTCTGGGGTCTCTATTCTATGCCATTGGTCTATGTGTCTGTTTTTGTGTCTGTAATCATACTGTCTTGATGATTACAGCTTTGTAGTAGAGGCTAAAGTCTGGGATTGTGATACCTCCCACTTTGGTCTTCTTCTTCAAAATTACTTTGGCTATTCTGGGTCTTTTGTGGTTCCATACAAATTTTAGGATTGCTTGTTCTAGCTTTGAGAGGAATGCTGGTGCAATTTTGATTGGGATTGCATTGAATGTGTAGATAGCTTTGGGTAGTATTGACATTTTAATAACATTTATTCTTCCAATCCATGAGCATGGAATGTTTTTCCATTTCTTTATATCTTCTTCAATTTCCTTCATAAGCTTTCTATAGTTTTCAACATACAGGTCTTTTACTCTCTGCAAGTTCACTTTAAAATTCAGGGAAAAAAAACATGTGAATAAATAAAAATATACAAATTTTCTTATCTTACAGTGTGCAGTTGAGGTGTATTATATAGATTTTTCAGAATATGTTAGAATTAAGAAGTATATCATTAAATATAAAGTAATAAACTTAGTCATGAAAAGAACTGATATAGACTCTAAACCTCCCAAACTATCAACACAAAAATGCATGCACACACATACCCACAAACATACACAAATGAAAAATACAGCAAATGTAAAAAGCTAAGAAAACATTAAAAACAGAAAGCATAAGTTTAGTCATAGAACAAAGACCAAATAAGTATGTTATATCAAGAAATGCAGATGGGATAAACCTACCTTGAAAAAAGTAAAGATGTGGGTACCTGGGTGGCTCAGTTGATTAAGTGTCTGACTCTTGATTTTGGCTTGGGTCATAATCTCACGGTTTGCAATATTGAGCCCCATGTCAGGCTCCATGCTGACAGCACAGAGCCTGCTTGGGATTCTCTCTCTCTCTCTCTCTCTCTCTCTCTGTCTGTCTCTGTCTCTGTCTCTGTCTCTGTCTCTCTCCCGTGCATGGGTGCATGGACTCTTTCTCCCCCCATCTTGCTCAAAGATAAATAAATAAACTTAAAAAAAAAAAAAGGTAAAGATGTATATAGATTGAGTCAAAACTCACTTCCAGGGAATATGGTAATATAGGAGAATCCTATGCTCACCTTGTCCCACAAATACAATTAGATAACATCCATATCAATGTAAATAACCCAGAAAATAACCTGAAGATTGGCAGAACAGACTTTCCACAGCTAAATTCAGAGCAGAGGTTACATTTAAGAAGGTAGGAAGGGCAGAGATGTGGTTGGGAGCTAAAAGGACCAAGAGGGCTGTAAGTGGGAGGGACAGACTCTGCAGTATTAGAGAGACCAAACAAACAGAACCTCATACCAGGTGCAGGGAACCTACACGGGGAACACAATCCCTATAACATTTGGCTTCAAAAAACAGAGGGGCATAATTTCATGAGTTCTTACAATCAGTGGGGCTTAACACCTGGAACTTTAAAAACCATCAGGCTTGGCTCTAGGAGAGCCAAGAGGGCAAGAGGAAACTGATTCCCCACCTTAGAGATAGCACAACAAAGAGGCCCGCAGAGATACAGCCCAGAAGCAGCATTTGAAAAATGTCTAGGGTATTTGGGAAAAGATTTCTTTACTAATCTCAGAGGCTGTGCTGGAGGGGCAGAGATCTTTGGGAGACTTCTCCAGGAACAAAGGAGTTAGCTGGTGCCATTTCTCTCTCCACCAGCCTAGAGATACAGAAACCTGCTGGAATCAGTGTTGCCCCAAAACTCTCCACCTAGATTGCTAACAGCACATATCTCCCTCCCTACTCACCCCCCAACCATGATTTTATGGATCTACACCCTCCAACCTTGGCAGGCATTCTGGGCAGCTGTGGGTCCCCTCCTCCAATGGACAGGTTTGGACCTTGCTGGCACTCTGTGTGCCCTGCCCCCACATTCTCCTATGGACTCAACCCCTCTAATCCTACAGCCATTTTCTAAAGCAGCTCCAGGTCCCCTTGCACAGCAGACCTGTACAAACCTTGCTAACACTGTGCTCCCTGCCCCCTTGTTCTCCTGCAGACCTGTCCCTTCCAATACATCCTTAGCAGGAGCCTATCAAAAGCAGTACCACAAGCCTAGCAATGTGTCAGTAGACTGAATAGGAGCCAGTACCACTCCAAAGTTACTACTGTTCCAAGGAGAGGGGAAGAACCACACACACCAGGGGCTGGAGCCCCAGCAGTGGATTGGGAGAAGATAATCTGGTTTGACTGCAGGTCCTCAGCAGTGAAAGCTTCTCAGGGAACAATATAGGGAAAGCAATCTGAGTTCAGTGCTACTACATCTCTGGCAAATGCCTAGTCTGACTCAACTCAAGCCCAAGGTGGCCCCAAGACTGGCTCAACAACAACACAGGGACCAAATCCTGCCAACAACAGGCAAAGAGAACCACGGCAGACAACTGGACTGAAAGGCAAAAGAGGCTCAGCCACAACAATAGGACACAAGCACCACACCTAAGAGACTCCTTTGAAGAGCCAGGTTCTTGTGACCAGGGGACAATGCACTGCAGGGCTCTACGAGACTTCTTTATAAGGCCACTACTTCAAGAGCAAGAAATGTAGCTGACTTTCTTAATACATACAAACAGACACAGAGAGATAGACAAAATGAGGAGACAGAGGAATATGTCCCAGATAAAATAATAGGACAAAATCACAGCAAGAAACCTAAATGAAATGGAGATGAGTGATATGCCTGATAGAGAATTTAAAGTAATGATCATAAAGATACTCAATGGACTTGAAAAAAGAGTGGGAGTGGAGGACCTCAGTGAGACCCTTAAGAAAGAGACAACCAACATAAAAAAGAACCAAACAGAGAAGAAGAACTCAATAACTAAAATTAAAAATACACTAGATGGTATAAACAGGAGACTAGAGGAAGAAGATAAACAAATCAGAGATCTGGAGGAAAGAGTAATGGATAGTAATGAAGCTGAACAGTAGAAAGAGCAAAAAATAATAATACAATGCTGAGGAAACTCAGCAACTCCATCAAGTGCAATAACACTCCTATTATAGGGATCCTAGAAGAAGAGAGAAAAAAGGGGACAGAATTTTTATTTGAAGAAATAACAGCTCAAAGCTGCCCAAATCTGGGGAAGGAAACAGAGATCCAGACCCATGAGGCACAGAGAGCCCCCAACAAAATCAACTCAACGAGGTCCACACAATGACATGTAATAATAAAAATGGCAAAAAGTAATTATATAGAGAATTTTAAAAGCAGCAAGTGAAAACAGTTAATACAAGGGAAACCCCATAAGGCTATCAGCTGATTTTAGCAGAAACTTTCCAGGTCAGAAGGGAGTGGCATGATATATTCAAAGTGCTGAAAGAAAAAAACCTGCAGCCATAAATATTCTATCTAGAAATCTATCATTCAGAACAGAAGGAGAGACCAAGAGCTTCCCAGACAAAAAATGTTAAAAGAATTCATCACCACGAAACCAGCCTGTAAGAAATGTTAAAGGGGACTCAGTGAATGGTAAGGAAAGGCCATAGCTAGGAGTAAGAAAAGTAGGATGCACAAAAGCAATAAAAATGAGTACATCTGTAAAATTCAGTCAAGGGATTCACAAAATAAAAGGATGTGAAGTATGACACAATGTACCTAAAATTTGGCAGGAGAGAGAAGAAACAAATGAGTTCAAACATAAGTGACAATCAATATAATATAAACTACTATATGCACAAAATGTTATATACCTAATGGTATTAGGTATGTAACCTAAGGGTAACCACAAATCAAACACCATAACAGATATGAAAAAAATGCAGAGAAAGGAATCCAAGTATATCACCAAAGAAAGCCAGCAAATTGTGAGAGAAAGAGCAAGAGAAGAATAGAAAAGAACTACAAAACAACCATAAAGCAAGTAACAAAATAGCAATAAGTACATACCTATCAACAATTACTTTGAATGTAAATTAACTAAACACTCTAATCAAAAGACAAAGGATGACAGACTGGATAAAAAAGCAAGACCCACCCATAGGCTGCCGATAGGAGACTCATTTCAGAACTGAAGACACATGTAGATTGAAAGTAAAGACATGGAAAAACATGTATCATGTAAATGGAATTGAAAAGAAAGTTGGGTAGCAATACTTGAACAAAATAGACTTTAAAACAAAGAATGTAGTAAGAGACAAACAAGAACACTATATAATCATAAAGGACACAACCCAACAAGAATATATAACATTTGTAAATATTTATGCACACAACATGGAATCAGCCAAACACATAAAGCTGCTAATAACAACAAACATAAAGGAAATAATCAATAGTAATACAATAATAATAGGGGACTTTAGCACCCCACTTACATCGATGGATAGATCATCCAAACAGAAAATCAACCAGATGGATCTAACATACATTCAAAACATTCCAGCCTAAAACAACACAATACACACCATTTTCAAATGCACATGGGACGTTCTCCAGAACAGATCACATATTAGGCCGCAAATCAAGTCTCAACAAATTCAAAGAATCGAAGTCATACCATGCATCTTTTCTGACGACAATGCTATGAAACAAGAAAAGAACCTTAAGAAAAAAATCTGGAAAGGGGTGTCTTCATGGATCAGTTGGTTAACCATTCAACTTTGGTTCAGGTCATGATGTCAAGGTTTGTGAGTTCGAGCCCTGCGTCTTGCTCTGTGCTGACAGCTCAAAGCCTGGAGCCTGCTTCAGATTCTATGTCTCCCTCTCTCTCTGCCCCTACGCCAATCACATTGTGTCTCTCTCTCTCTAAAATAAATAAACATTAAAAAAAAGAAAAAACCTGGAAACAACATAAGTACATGAAAGTTACATAACACGCTACTAAACAGTGAATGGGTCAACCAAGAATTCAAAGAGGAAATCAAAAACTACATGATGATAAATGAAAATGAAAACATAACCATCCAAAATCTTTGGGATGTAGCAAAAGCAGTTGTAAGAGGGAAGTTCATAAGAATATAGGCTTCCATCAAGAAGCAAGAAAAATTTCAATTACAACCTAACCTTAAACCTATAGAAGCAAGAAAAAGAAGAACAAACCCCAAAACTAGTAGAAGGGAAGAAATAATAAAGATTAGGGCAGAAATATAGAAAATAAAAACTAAAAAAAGCAATAATAATAAAATAGATCAATGAAACCCGAAGTTGTTTCTTTGAAAAGATCAATAAAATTGATAAACCTTTAGCCAGACTCATCAAAAAAAATTTTTAAGAGAGAGGACTAATAAAATCATAAATGAAAGAGGAGGAATAACAACCAACACCACAGCAATACAAAGGATTTTAAGAGAATGCCATGAAAAATTATATGCCAAGAAATTGGAAATACATTCTAGAATAAATACATTCTTAGAAACATATAACTTCCTAAAACTGACTCAGGAAGAAATAGAAAATAGACCAATTAGCTGCAAGGAAATTGAATCAGAAAACTCACAACAAACGAAAGTCCAGAACCAGAGAGCTTCACAAGTGAATTCTACCAAACATTTAAAGAAGAATTAGTATCTATTCTTCTCAAACTAGTCCAAAAATAGAAGAGGGATGAAGTCTTCCAAATTCATTCTAGGAGGACAGCATTACCATCATACTAAAACCATACAGACACTACAAAAAGAACTACAGGCCAATATCTCTGATGAACACAGATGCAAAAATCTGCAACAAAATATTAGCAAACGAATCCAACAATACATTTAAACAATAATTTACCATGATCAAGTGGGATTTATTCCAGGGATACAAGGGTGGCTCAATATTCACAAGTCAGTAAACATCATATTGACAAGAGAAAGAATCAAAACCATATGGTCATTTCAAAAGATGCAGAAAAAGCATTTGACAAAGTACAACATCCATTCAGAATAAACACCCTCAACAAGTAGGTTTAGAGTGAACATACCTCAACATATTAAAGGCTACATATGAAAATCCACAGCTAAACATCATATTCAGTGGTGAAAAACTAAGACCTTTTCCTCGAAGATCAGGAACAAGACAAGGATGTCTACTCTCACCACTTAATTCAACATAGTAATGGAAGTCCTAGCCACACTAATCAGACAACAAAAAAAGAAGTAAACGCCATCCAACTTGGTAAGGAAGGAGTAAAACTTTCATTATTTGCAGATGACATGAAACTAATAAAAGTCTGAATGACTCCACTAAAAAATTACTAGAACTGATAAATGAATTCAGTAAGGTTGCAGGATACAAAATCAATATACAAAATCTTTTGCATTTCTATATACTAATAACGAAGAAGCAGAAAGGGAAATTAAGAAAACAATCCCATTTACAATTGCACCCAAAATAAGATACCTAGGAATACACTTAACCAAAGAGGTGAATGACTGGTACTCCAAAAACTATAAAACACTGATGAAAGACAATACAGTGAAATGGAAAGACATTCCATACTCATGGACGAGAGAACATTTATTGTTAAAATATCTATACTACCCAAATTAATCTATAGATTAAATGCAATCTCTATCAAAATACCAAGAGCATTTTAACAGAACTAGAACAAACAATCCTAAAATTTGTATGTAACCACAAAAGACTTGAAGAGCCACAGTAATCTTGAAAAAGAAAAACAAAACTGGAGGTATCACAACTCCAGACTTCAAGTTATATTACAAAGCTGTAGTAATCAAAACAGTATGGTACCGGCACTAAATAAACACATAGATCAAAGTAACAGAAAAGAAAGACCAGAAATAAATCCACAGTTACATGGTCAATTGCAAGAATATACAATGGAAAAAGACAGTCTCTTCAACAAATGGTGTTGGAAAAACTGCACAGCTACATGCAAAAGAATGAAACTGGACCACTTTCTTACAACATACACAAAAATAACCTCAGAACGGATTAAGGATCTAAATGTGAGACCTGAAACCATAAAAATCCTAGATGACAACATAGGCAGCAATTTCTCTGACGTCAGCCATAGCAACATTTTTCTAGATATGTCTTCTTAGGCAAGGGAAACAAAAGCAAAAATAAACTATTGGGACTGCATCAAAATAAAAAGCTTTGCACAGCAAAGGAAACCATCAACAAAACTAAAGGAATCTACTGAATGGAAGAAGATATTTGCAAATAACATATCTGATAGAGGGTTAGTATTCAAAACCTATAAAAAACATAATGCAAACACACACACACACACACAAATCCAATTAAAAATGGGTAGAAGACATAAAGAAACAGACATTTGTCTGAAGAAAATATACAGATGGCCAACAGACACATGGAAGATATTCAACATCACTGACCATCAGGAAAATCAAAATCAAAATCACAATGAGACATCACTTCAAACCTGTCATAATGGCTAATATCAACAAAACAAAAAATAACAAGTGCAGATGAGGATGATAAGAAAAGGGACCCCTCATGCACTGTTAGGAATAGAACTCAGTGCAGCCACTGTGGAAAGCAGTATGCAGATTCCTTAAAAAGTTAAAAATAAAAATACCATATGATCCAGTAATTTCACTACCAGATATTTACCCCCCAAAATGAAACACTATTTTGAAAAGATAAATGAACCCCTATGTTTATTGCACCATTATTTACAATAAGAAAAATATTAAAGCAATCTAAGTGTCCATGGAGAGATAAATGGATAAAAAGATGTGATATATATACAGTGGAATATTACTCAGCAATAAAAAAGAATAAGACCTTGCCATTTGTGACATGGATGGACCTGGAGGTTATTATGCTAAATAAAATAAGTCATACAGAAAAAGACAAATACCATATCATTTCACTTACATATGGAAGCTAAGAAAACAAAATAAATGAACAAACAAAAAAACAGAAACAGATTCACAAATACAGAGAATAAACTGGTGGTTGCCAAAAGGGAGGGAGGTAGGGTATGGGTGAAATAGGTGAAAGTAATTAAGAGGTACAAACTTCCAGTTATACAACAAATAAGTCATGAGGATATAATGCACAATCTTTAATACTGCAATAACTTGGTATAATGACAGTAACTAGACTTCTTATGGGGATCATTCTATAATGTATAAAAATATTAAATCAGTATGATGTATACCTGAATCTAACAGGATACCATATGTCAATTATACCTTAATAAAATAATAATAACAATATTATTATTACTCATTCAACAATATTCACTGAGAATCTGTTCTGAGCCAGGCAATATGGTAAACATTGGATGTCAGGTATACAAAGGTGAATGGGCATACAAGGTTCCCCATCCTCTCACAACCTGTAATCTAGTGTAGGAGAATATGGTTACTTGCACCTTATTTTTATCCCCACATTTCTCCTCAAAGGGATTTAAAAATCATTAAAGGCAAGAACTGGGGAGCCTGGATGGCTGAGCTGGTTAAGTGTCCAACTCTTGGTTTCAGCTCAGGTCATGATCTCACAGCTCGTGAGTTCCAGCCTCGTGTTGGCCTCTGGGCTGACAGGTCAGAGCCTGCAGCTTGCTTCCGATTCTGTGTCTCTCTCTGCCCCTCCTCTGCTCATGCTGTGTCTCTCTCGTGCTCTCAAAAATAAATAAACATTAAAAAAGATTTTTAGAAAAAATAAATATAAAAAATCCTTTCAAAAATTAAAAAAAGCTTTCTTGGGGAAGATGGCGGCGTAGGAGGATGCTGGGCTCACCGTGCGTCCTGCTGATCACTTAGATTACACCTAAACCTGCCTAAATAACCCAGAAAACCGCCAGAAGACCAGCAGAACGGAGTCTCCGAAGCCAAGCGCAGACGAGAGGCCCACAGAAGAGGGTAGGAAGGGCGGAGAGGCGGTGCGCGCTCCACGGACTGGCGGGAGGGAGCCAGGGCAGAGGGGCAGCCTGCCGGCCAAGCAGAGCCCCTGAGTCTGGCTTGCAAAAGCGGAGGGGCCGGATGGAGTGTGTTCCGACAGCAAGCGGGACTTGACATCTGGAAGGTTATAAGCTAACAGCTGTGCTTGGAGAACGGGAAGGCTGGAGGACAACGGGAGGGAGGGTTGTTGAGCCCGGACGACAGAGCTCAGCTTGGCGGGGAACAAAGGCGCTCGCCAGCGCCATCTCCCTCGCCCATCCCCCAGCCAAAATCCCAAAGGGAACCAGTTCCTGCCAGGAATCTTGCTTGCTCCCTGCAAACACACAACGTTGTGCTTCTGCGGAGCCAAACCTCCGGCAGCGGGTCTGACTCCCTCCTGGTGCGGTAGGGCCCCTCCCGAAGCGGATCTCCGAAGGAAAAGCGAGCTGAGCCTACCCCTCCCGCCCCTGTGCACCTTGCGTATCTACCCCAGCTAATATGCTAGATCCCCAGCACCACAAGCCTGGCAGTGTGCAAGTAGCCCAGACGGGCCACGCCACCCCACAGTGAATCCCGCCCCTAGGAGAAGGAAAGAGAAGGTACACACCTTTCTGACTGTGGCCCCAGCGGTGGGCTGGGGGCAGACATCAGGTCTGACTGCGGTCCTTCCCACCAACGTAAGTTATTCAAGAAAGCACAGGGGAAGTGCACCACAGTTCCGCACCATTCCAGGGACTATCCAAAAGGACGAAGCTGAAGAATTCCCCTCAGAAAAACGTCCAGGAAATAACAACAGCTAACGAACTGATCAAAAATGATTTAAACAATATAACAGAAAGTGAATTTAGAATAATAGTCATAAAATTAATCGCTGGGCTTGAAAACAGTATAAAGGACAGCAGAGAATCTCTTGCTACAGAGATCAAGGGACTAAGGAACAGCCAGGAGGAGCTAAAAAATGCTATCAATGAACTGCAAAATAAAATGGAGACAACTACGGCTCAGATTGAAGAGGCAGAGGAGAGAATAGGTGAACTAGAAGATAAAATTATGGAAAAAGAAGCTGAGAAAAAGAGAGATAAAAAAAATCCAGGAGTATGAGGGGAAAATTAGAGAACTAAGTCATGCACTAAAGAGAAATAATATACACATAATTGGTATTCCAGAGGAGGAAGAGAGAGGGAAAGGTGCTAACGGTGTGCTTGAAGAAATAATAGCTGAGAACTTCCCTGATCTGGGGAAGGAAAAAGGCATTGAAATCCAAGAGGCACAGAGAACTCCCTTCATATAAAGGGAGACCTATAAGACTCGTGACTGATCTCTCTACTGAAACTTGGCAGGCCAGAAAGGAATGGCAGGAGATCTTCCATGTGATGAACAGAAAAAATATGCAGCCGAGAATCCTTTATCCAGCAAGTCTGTCATTTAGAATAGATGGAGAGATAAAGGTCTTCCCAAACAAACAAAAACTGAAGGAATTCATCACCACTAAACCAGCCCTACAAGAGATCCTAAGGGGGATCCTGTGAGACAAAGTACCAGGACATCGCTACAAGCATGAAACCTACAGACATCACAATGACTCTAAACCCGTATCTTTCTATAATAACACTGAATGTAAATGGACTAAATGCGTCAACCAAAAGACATAGGGTATCAGAATGGATAAAAAAACAAGACCCATCTATTTGCTGTCTACAAGAGACTCATTTTAGACCTGAGGACACCTTCAGATTGAGAGTGAGGGGATGGAGACCTATTTATCATGCCACTGGAAGTCAAAAGAAAGCTGGAGTAGCCATACTTATATCAGACAAACTAGACTTTAAATTAAAGGCTGCAACAAGAGATGAAGAAGGACATTATATAATAATCACAGGGTCTATCCATCAGGAAGAGCTAACAATTATAAATGTCTATGCGCCGAATACGGGAGCCCCCAAATATATAAAACAATTACTCACACACATAAGCAACTTTAACACTCCACTTACAGAAATGGATAGGTCATCTAGACAAAGGATCAATAAAGAAACAAGGGCCCTGAATGATACATTGGATCAGATGGACTTGACAGATACATTTAGAACTCTGCATTCCAAAGCAACAGAATATACTTTCTTCTCGACTGCACATGGAACATTCTCCAAGATAGATCACATACTGGGTCACAAAACAGCCCTTCATAAGTATACAAGAATTGAAATCATACCATGCATACTTTCAGACCACAATGCTATGAAACTTGAAATCAACCACAGGAAAAAGTCTGGACAACCTCCAAAAGCATGGAGGTTAAAGAACACCCTACTAAAGAATGAATGGGTCAACCAGGCAATTAGAGAAGAAATTAAAAAATATATGGAAAGAAACGAAAATGAAAATACAACAATCCAAACACTCTGGGATGCAGCGAAGGCAGTCCTGAGAGGAAAATACATTGCAATCCAGGCCTATCTCAAGAAACAAGAAAAATCCCAAATACAAAATCTAACAGCACACCTAAAGGAAATAGAAGCAGAACAGCAAAGACAGCCTAAATCCAGCAGAAGAAGGGAAATAATAAAGATCAGAGCAGAAATAAACAATATAGAATCTAAAAAAACAGTAGAGCAGACCAATGAAACCAAAAGTTGGTTTTTTGAAAAAATAAACAAAATTGATAAACCTCTAGCTAGGCTTCTCAAAAAGAAAAGGGAGATGACCCAAATAGATAAAATCATGAATGAAAATGGAATTATTACAACCAATCCCTCAGAGATACAAGCAATTATCAGGGAATACTATGAAAAATTATATGCCAACAAACTGGACAACCTGGAAGAAATTGACAAATTCCTAAACACCCACACGCTTCCAAAACTCAATCAGGAGGAAATAGGAAGCTTGAACAGACCCATAACCAGCGAAGAAACTGAATCAGTCATCAAAAATCTCCCAACAAATAAGAGTCCAGGACCAGATGGCTTCCCAGGGGAGTTCTACCAGACGTTTAAAGCAGAGATAATACCTATCCTTCTCAAGCTATTCCAAGAAATAGAAAGGGAAGGAAAACTTCCAGACTCATTCTATGAAGCCAGTATTACTTTGATTCCTAAACCAGACAGAGACCCAGTAAAAAAAGAGAACTACAGGTCAATATCCCTGATGAATATGGATGCAAAAATTCTCAATAAGATACTAGCAAATAGAATTCAACAGCATATAAGAAGAATTATTCACCATGATCAAGTGGGATTCATTCCTGGGATGCAGGGCTGGTTCAACATTCGCAAATCAATCAATGAGATACATCACATTAATAAAAGAAAAGATAAGAACCATATGAGCCTGTCAATCAATGCAGAAAAGGCCTTTGACAAAATTCAGCAACCTTTCTTAATAAAAACCCTCGAGAAAGTCGGGATAGAAAGAACATACTTAAAGATCATAAAAGCCATTTATGAAAAGCCCACAGCTAACATCATCCTCAATGGGGAAAAACTGAGAGCTTTTTCCCTGAGATCAGGAACATGACAGGAATGCCCACTCTCACCGCTGTTGTTTAACATAGTGTTGGAAGTTCTAGCATCAGCAATCAGACAACAAAAGGAAATCAAAGGCATCAAAATTGGCAGAGATGAAGTTAAGCTTTCACTTTTTGCAGATGACATGATATTATACATGGAAAATCCAACAGACTCCACCAAAAGTCTGCTAGAACTGATACATGAATTTAGCAAAGTTGCAGGATACAAAATCAAAGTACAGAAATCAGTTGCATTCTTATACACTAATAATGAAGCAACAGAAAGACAAATAAAGAAACTGATCCCATTCACAATTGCCCCAAGAAGCATAAAATACCTAGGGATAAATCTAACCAAAGATGTAAAAGATCTGTATGCTGAAAACTATAGAAAGCTTATGAAGGAAATTGAAGAAGATATAAAGAAATGGAAAAACATTCCGTGCTCATGGATTGGAAGAATAAATATTGTTAAAATGTCAATACTACCCAAAGCTATCTACACATTCAATGCAATCCCAATCAAAATTGCACCAGCATTCTTCTCGAAACTAGAACAAGCTATTCTAAAATTCGTATGGAACCACAAAAGGCCCCGAATAGCCAAAGTAATTTTGAAGAAGAAGACCAAAGTGGGAGGTATCACAATCCCAGACCTTAGCCTCTACTACAAAGCTGTAATCATCAAGACGGCATGGTATTGGCACAAAAACAAACACATAGACCAATGGAATAGAACAGAAACCCCAGAACTAGACCCACAAACGTATGGCCAACTAATCTTTGACAAAGCAGGAAAGAACATCCAATGGAAAAAAGACAGTCTCTTTAACAAATGGTGCTGGGAGAACTGGACAGCAACATGCAGAAGGTTGAAACTAGACCACTTTCTCACACCATTCACAAAAATAAACTCAAAATGGATGAAGGACCTGAATGTGAGACAGGAAACCATTAAAACCCTAGAGGAGAAAGCAGGAAAAGACCTCTCTGACCTCAGCCGTAGCAATTTCTTACTTGACACATCCCCAAAGGCAAGGGAATTAAAAGCAAAAATGAACTACTGGGACCTTATGAAGATAAAAACCTTCTGCACAGCAAAGGAAACAACCAACAAAACTAAAAGGCAACCAACGGAATGGGAAAAGATATTTGCAAATGACATATCGGACAAAGGGCTAGTATCCAAAATCTATAAAGAGCTCACCAAACTCCACACCCGAAAAACAAATAATCCAGGGAAGAAATGGGCAGAAAACATGAATAGACACTTCTCTAAAGAAGACATCCGGATGGCCAACAGGCACATGAAAGATGCTCAACATCGCTCCTCATCTGGGAAATACAAATCAAAACCACACTCAGATATCACCTCACGCCAGTCAGAGTGGCCAAAATGAACAAATCAGCAGACTATAGATGCTGGCGAGGATGTGGAGAAACCGGAACCCTCCTGCACTGTTGGTGAGAATGCAAACTGGTTCAGCCACTCTGGAAAACAGTGTGGAAGTTCCTCAAAAAATTAAAAATATACCTACCCTATGACCCAGCAATAGCACTGCTAGGAATTTACCCAAGGAATACAGGAGTACTGATGCATAGGGGCACTTGTACCCCAATGTTTATAGCAGCACTCTCAACAATAGCCAAATTATGGAAAGAGCCTAAATGTCCATCAACTGATGAATGGATAAAGAAATTGTGGTTTATATACACAATGGAATACTACGTGGCAATGAGAAAGAATGAAATATGGCCCTTCGTAGCAACGTGGATGGAACTGGAGAGTGTGATGCTAAGTGAAATAAGCCATACATAGAAAGACAGATACCATATGGTTTCACTCTTATGTGGATCCTGAGAGACTTAACAGAAACCCATGGGGGAGGGGAAGGAAAAAAAAAAAGAGGTTAGAGTGGAAGAGAGCCAAAGCATAAGAGACTCTTAAAAACTGAGAACAAACTGAGGGTTGATGGGGGGTGGGAGGGAGGGGAGGGTGGGTGATGGGTACTGAGGAGGGCACATTTTGGGATGAGCGCTAGGTGTTGTATGGAAACCAATCGACAATAAACTTCATATATTGAAATAAAAACTTTGAAAAAAAATAAAAATTAAAAAAATAAAAATTAAAAAAAAGGCAAGAATTGTAACTTCAAATTTTCCAAAGTACCATCACAGAATAGTATATACATTTAACATATTATACTTTGTAGAAAGTTATAACCATTACTGAACAAAAATATACATGATTTTGGCAAAGAAATTAGGGCCTCTAAAAAAAATTAGGAGGCATAAAAACAAATAATCTCTTATGGAAATTTAATATTTTATCCCCGAGCTAAGTGATTCTGCTCAAAAAGGTAAATAGTTAAGTAGTATATCCCTCAAGAAAGAGGAAGCACAAAAAGAATTTAGCAAAGAAAAGGGGAAATATACTATCATTTTTAAAAGTCAACATTTTAAAAAAATGGTATGCTATAGCTATCTAGATCTGGTAACCTGAGCATTCCCTAAAGCACTCACTGCAAACTTAAAACCCAAGAATATCAAAGAGTGGCAAAATCCATTCTCTTCCACAGAATAGAGCTGTAACTGAAGAATAGATTGCTCAGTCTGGATCTTTATCCTCCCTAACCTCCAGAATCTCAGGGTGGCCAATATGGCTAGTTTTTCTCAATCTAGTGTGAGTACAAATGACACTTGGCACTTCTAAGTCATATGGTTATATCTATTAGGCAGCTTAGCCTAGGCATATAACAGTATTTATCCATCTTAGAATCCATTTTAATGTTTTTTGATATTCAGGTAGAAAATACAACATTTTCCCCCCCAGAGCAAACAGACTAAAATATTATTTCTAAAATTTTATCATTATGGTATCAATTATGATATTTCCTATGAGGAAAACACAACATTGGAGAATGTATAAACTTCAAGCTTATATGTCATAAAAGAATGCATTGTTCCATTTTAGAAAGATATTCTATGGATGTAGAGAACATAAAAATAATTGGATCTTTTATCTAAGTTAACTGCCACTTTAAGTTTTTTGATAAAACAACTTTATAACAGTAACCAAACTTAGATCAAAGTTCTCATAAAAGTTTAATTGGCTAGGAAGGAAAATAGAGTCAAAACTCAAAGATCATAGTTTCCAAAAAGAGCCTCCATTTACCCTAGAAGAATTATGGGCAATTTAGGCCGTAAGGAACAATTGGGTACAAAATGAATTTAAATATTTTATCACAATAGAGGCCATTCTTGCAATAAATTTCTTTCTCCTTCATTTTTGAGATGTGTATACTTTGAAAATGGTTCTGGGAAGCACTGATAACATGGATTTTTTGCAGTGATAATATCCTGATTATATAATTACATATAATTTTACTATATATGTAATTGTATAATTAACTGATTATAGATAAGACATAAGAAAGCACAGTTTTCAAAAGATCAAATGGAATCATTCCTGTTATTTGTTGATCCTTTCTATGAATGAAACCATCTGAAAATTTACAAGTTTCAATGATATTGCTAATAATACAATGATAACTGGTAATAATAAAAGGCAAAATTCAATAGAACAATGAATAATTGCTAGTTACTACTATAAAACCATAACACTATCTTAAGAATTTTAATGAATAAATGACATAGCCCATTAATTCGGACAACAACAGGCTATAAGCAAATTACAACAGTGAAGAATATGTGGCCATAGTAGTTTCAAAATAGTGATGGTTTGAGATGATTACCCTGATATTCTTA
The DNA here is from genome assembly GCF_018350195.1 of Panthera tigris. Lineage (NCBI taxonomy): Eukaryota > Metazoa > Chordata > Mammalia > Carnivora > Felidae > Panthera > Panthera tigris. The sequence continues at coordinate 41,825,764 of NC_056672.1, read as the reverse complement.
ATGAATATTTTTTTAATTAAAAGTAATTGCAAATATCTACTACCTGAAAAAATATACTTATTCTTAGTATTTTCTGTTACACCAACCTGTTCCAATTCTTGTATTTTAGCATCCTTCACTTGCAGAATTTCTAAAACTTTTCTGTCTTTAGCTTCAGATTTCTGTTTTTCTCTACAAAGAAAAATAAGGGAGAGTTTATTAGTTATAATTGGTAGCTAATCCTTTAAATTTTCACATCCTGAAAATGAGTATCACTTTAAAATATAGAAAATTAAATTATCTGGGGTTGACAGCCCTTTCAGAATTAATCAGAAACCATATGGCAAGTGACAACAACTTACAAACTGCTGACAACTAAGACAACTTCATACCAAAAGAACAGTTTAGTTTCCAGATTTAGATCCATGATTAAAAAAAAAATACGCAACACATTTAATCTTGATCACAACCACTCTATCATCAATTTAAAATAAGTCAATATGTTCTTTATGTTTTAATGTTTATTTTTGAGAGAGAGAGAATGCAAGTGGGGGAGGGACGGGGCGGGGAGAATTCCAAGCAGGCTCTGCACTGACCCCAGAGAGCCTCATGCAGGGTTTAAACTCACAAACCGCGAGATCATGACCTGAGCCGAAATCAGAGCTTAACCAATTGAGACACCCAGGCACCCAAAGTCAGTATGTTCTTAACATAAGCACTTTATACACACAATTAAATTAAGAATAAAATATCATTTTTTTAAGTAAAAGACTCAAAAGAGAACTAGAGACTTACTAGTAACTTTTAATAACGTTTTAACAACTTAAAACGGGATAAAAATTTACCGGACATTTATTTATATTTTAAAACACTTTAAAAATAAGTAAAATAAATAGAAATCTATACTTAAATCACTCAGGAGTGACAAAGTATACAGGAAAGTTAGAAGAAAAGAACCCTCAACTGCGAAACAGTGAAATGAAGCGAAGGGCCCTAGAAGGTACAAAGGAATATCAGAAAGAAGAGACACCAATCAGAAAACCACAACACTGGTTTAAGAGATAAATTCAGATGATACACTAGTACACTTAAAAAATTTTAAATTAGACTTGCAATAACCTAGCATAATAAGTTCACACTTTGAGGCAATTCTCTGTTCTCTAAGTTGATACTATTAATAGAAAAACATAAAAGAAAGAATTAAGGAAACACAGCCACATCTCTAAGGATTGCAAACTAAACAGAAATACAACGCTACAAACAAGGAGAAGGTGCTGTGTACTGTCCAGATCCAGATGTGGGCTAAGGTGAAAAAGAGCTCGGCTCCTGAGGGTAACTGCTAATGAAAGTGCCCTGCCCAATATAGGGAAGCAGAGCTAACTAAGCTCATTGTTTGAATCCAGAGACTAGGGTGGCGCCCCGAACTTCTGAAAGGAGTCTGGAAAAAGTCTTTCCCCACCCTTGCCTGGAACTAAGGCTTATATGAAAGTTTAGAAAGGCAAACGTTTATAGATAAAATCCCAATCAGGCACTGAGCCAAAACACTCCATAGCCGAGGTACTAAATTTAACAAATCCTCTGTGTCATTATTGGCTAAGAGCCTCACACTACAAATATAAAACCTATTTCAGGATGGGATGAGGGTGACAATTTAGTGGCAAACACAAAATTTTTAGAGAAAAAAAGGCATTAGGCAAGGCAGGGTAGTGGAGAAAGGAATAAGAGAACAGTAACATCAACCCTCCTACTCAAGGTTTATCACAAAAAATCCAACAAAACACAAGAAGAAAACACACACTCTACATTCACATACAACACATGCAAACACTGACTGAATAATTCAAAGAATCAATCACTCTAGACAAAATTAAAATAACACAACACACTGAAAAAGACTTTAAGGGGCGTCTGGGTGGCTCAGTCATTTAAGTGTCCGACTCCTGGTTTCAGCTCAGGTCATGATCTCACAGTTCCGTGAGTTCAAGCCCAAGTCAGGCTCAGTAGCACAGAGCCTGCTTGGGATTCTCTCTCTCCCCCTCACTCTGCCCCTTCTCTACTCACGCTGTCTCTGTCTCTCTCAAAAATAAATAAAAATAAAGACTTTAAAGTAAGTAAGGATTTATGACCTAAAAGAATGACTACAATTAAAAACAAAAACAATAAATAGATCTTAAAAAATATATTGAAAACCTTGCAAATAAAAATTACAACCACTAAATCAAAACACAATTCAATGGGCTTAGCTCAAAACTAGATGTAAAAAGAGAGTAAGTGAAATGGATAATAACAATGAGAAATTCATCCAGAACACTGTATACAGAAATGAGATGAAAAATATAGAAACACAGTTAAGACATGCAGGTCTCACTTGAAACTCCCAGCATATGCCTAAAGAGTTCCAGAAGCAAAAAAAAAAAATGGGATGAAAGATAAAGCGGTATTTTTAGGAGATAATTTCTGAGAATGTTTTAGAATTAAATAGAATCCTCAGATTGAAAGAATACGTACCGGAATAAATACCTAAAAAACAAACAAACACACATTTACACATTAATCCATCATTCACTTAATGAGTGTTTATTGAGCATTTATTATATGCTCAACTTCATTCTAGGGAATAGAGAACGGCAGCAAACAAAATAAACCAAGTGCTGTCTTGATGGAATTAACATTCTAGCTCATAGATGCTGAAAATAAATGATATATAAGTGAATATATAGTATGCCAACTAGCTATATGTATAAGAACAATAAACTAGGGTAATGCAGAAAGGGATGCCTCGTCTTAGAGAACTGGGAAGCAAAAAGAAGGCTGTTGCTATTTTGTATAGAACAATATAGAAGGCTGTTGTTTTTATATAGCAAAAAGAAGGCTGTCGCTATTTTATAAAAATGACTGTCCTTAAAGATATGTGAGCAGAAACTTGAAGGAATTAAGAGTCATGGAGATTTCAGGGAAGAGTTTTCCAGGCTTTGGGAACAGTAGCAAGAGCAAAGATACTGAGGCAAGAGCACAATTGGTGTAGCCAAAGAACAGCAAAATAGTAACGTCCATACAAGGGGAGAATGGTGGCTGAGGACAGAATAGTCACTGGGAATAAAGCAGTATATTGCCTTTTAAGCCCTATGAACTTTAGATCTGACTCCCAATAAAATTGGAACAGAGAAGATAGTTTTGAGTAAGGAAATAATACAATAAGAATTAATATTTCACAAGTATCACAGTGGGTCCTGGGCTGAGGTCAGACTCTAGCAATCAAAAGTAGAAGCAGAGAGAATAATTAGGGGCAAATAAAATACCCAGGTGAGAACTAAAGATGAACTCGACAAGATAGGTAATGGTGGCGTTACTGAGAAAGTAATAAAATTCTTGATATTTTGAAGGTAGGGCTAACAGGATTTCTTGATCCAATAGGTATGAGATTTAAGGGAAGAGAGAAGTCAAGAATGTTTCCAAGGCTTTTGTCTGAATAACTGGAAGGATGAAGTAGACATGATCTCAGATCCTAATGAGGAGAGTTAAGGGACATTAGAATTTTGGATTTGGACAGGGGCACCTGGGTGGCTTAGTCAGTTAAACCTCCGACTTAGGCTCAGGTCATGATTTCAAGGTCCAAGAGTCCAAGCCCCACATCGGACTCTGTGTTGACAGCTCAGAGCCTGGAGCTTGCTTCAGATTCTGTGTCTCCCTCTCTCTCTGCTCCTCCCGCACTCACACTCTGTCTCTCTCTCTCAAGAATAAACAAACACTAAAAAAAAAAAAAATTTTTTTAAGTATTTGGGATTTGGACATGTCAAATGTGAGATGTTTAATCAAAATCCAATATGCGGTTGGTAAACAAGTCTAGAATCAGTCAAATGGTCAAGGCTGAAGATAAAACTTTAGGCATCATCCAAATATATTTAAAAGCCTAAGAAGTAATTTTGGATAGAAAAATCTGAGAATTGGGTCCTGAGGCACTCCACATTTATAGGTTAGTAAGGCGAGGAAAACAGCCAATGATACTACAAAGGATACACAGTCATGCAAAAGGAGAATCAAGAGAGAAAGCTAAGTGAACAAGTTATTTCTAGAAGGAACCAACCTTGGCAAATGCTGTAAACATGCTAAAGAAGACAAAGACTAAAAACTGGACTGCTGGGATTTAGCAGTATTGTAGTCACTGGTGATTTTGACAAGAGCTGTTTTAGGAGAATGGTGGACATACAAGCCTAACTGGAGTCAGTTCAAGAGAGAAAGAAAAAAATACAGATAGTAAAAACTACTTTTCAGATGAATTTTTCTGTAAAAAGCAGCAGAGAAATGGAACAGTATTTCAAACAAAATGTGAGATCAAAAGAGATTTTTTTCAAAAGACAGAAGATAAAATTGCATGTGAGTATGTGGACAGGAATGACCGAGGATAGTGAGCGATACAGAAGACGCAAGAGAGAGAAGAGAGAACTGCAGACTGACATCCTTGCATCCTTAAGGCTTCAGTGTGGACAGTTTTTTTTTTAACTTAAGTGACAGTATAAACAGTTCTTCCAAAGAAATAAAAAGAGAAAAAGAGAAAATAGATTCAGGTATGTTGGTAGAAGATGTGGTTATGGGAAAGAGTAAAAGCTCTCTTCTAAAAGCTTCTATTTATTCAGTGGCGTAGGAAGCAAGGAGGTTGTCAAGAGTTTAGCTAAAGCTACTCCATGCCTTGGCATCCATTTGGTTTGGCCAAGCAGCCTGAAGCTAGTTCATGCAAGTGCCCTAGATAGCAGCTCACAGAGTCACAAGTAAATTAAAGTTCTTGATATGACTTCCCTAACAGCCGTTGTGATCAACAATCTCCCCTGCCTCCCAATGCCATTCCCTTATGTGTCCCTTACATAAGATCCCCTCATAGAGCTCACCAAAACCTAGCTCTTTTGGTTTGACCAATCCCACCTGAGCCTGGAAACCCCAAAGTACTCCACACACAAACCCTCATAAAGGCATGTGCCCTAGGTCCTCTCTGTCTCCGTACTGTGCCTTGACTTCCCCATGTGGCCCCTTGAGGCATGCCGGGTACTTCCTCTAGGACATGTGAGCAATAAACTTCTCTATTTCAGTTTTTCTTATGGTCTGTTGTTGAACCATGGCTCACCATCCAGCGCCCTGTGCTCCACTTAACATTAATCTGACAAATTCATAACAGTTATCTGAAAGTGAAAAGGAAAAACAAAGTGTTATAAGTTGACAAGAGAGTTAAGCATCAAATAGTCTTCTAGGAGACTGGGATGGTAAGTGAGCCAGGAAAAAGTAGGATATCTACTAGTCAGTACTAAGACCATGAAGGTCAGTAGTCCTAAATTCACATATGACCAGTCGTCATGGCTCAGAATTTTTCTCTAGCCAGGTTCAGCCCTCTGAATACAGGCACACACTAGGTAGAGAATTGGAATAAATCACACTTAAAATTTTACAAACATATGTATTATTTTTACTGTTTGTATTTTATTCTGTTTTATTATTTTATTTTCTATTACCAAGTATTGATAGCACATCTAATGCATAATCACAGTCCATTGTCTTCAACTGGGCTCTCTTTGTATTTATTTTTTTTTTATTAATAATGAATTTCAACATATTTTCACCAATTGAAATGTTTTTTTCCTAATTTTCCAGTGCCAGTCAACATAACTGTCATTTTATATTTTATTGTTTTTGATTTATAAAACTATTTTATATATTAAAAATATATGACCTTTATCACTATATTGTACACCTGAAACTAATATAATAATATGCTAACTATACTGGAATTAAAATTAAAAGCTTAAAGAAAAAAAAGAAAAAATATATACACCCTTTGCCTATCATTTGTCACAAATATATAATCTCAAATTATCATTTGAATGTTTAATATTATAAAATCACGAGTACTGCAAAACACTACATCAATTCAAGGTATATGCATCAGGGGGAAGATGGTTTCAAATCTCAAAGGGAAGGGCTTGATTGAGTTTACTCAAGGACAAAGACCCAGGATATAACAGCCAAGATATTAATTCCAGTCAGAAACTCCCCCTGTAAGTTGCTTTTTGAATACGCTATGAGTCTAGTATTAAATTCCCAGGAATTAGTTTAGTTTACAGGGATAGAGTCTTTCTAATTCACTCTTTTGTAGTAAGCCTAAAATCCCTACCAGTGTCCAAATACGTTCTGGTGTCCTTTTTATGAGGCAGGGATAAACCATGTGCCACAAAACTCAAACAAAAGCATTACTGCAGCTTGGTACCAGAGTGATTATCTCCTACTATATACACAGGTATGTACATAAACTTACTCACAGTCTAACCAAGTGGTTCTCATACTGTGAGTTACCAGAGAAGTGGGATTAGCATCATCCAAGAACTTGCTAGAAATGTACTATCTTCCACCCTTCCTAAGTGCAGAAACTCTAGGGTAGGGCCCAGCAATCGGTGTTTAACCATAACAAGGTGCTCTGGACTGAATGTTTCATATTCACGTTGAAGCCCTAATCCCCAATGCGCTAGTTTTTGTAGGTGGGGGCTAACCTCATGAATGGGGTTAGGGATCTACATGAAGATGATCTCCCTCCCCATCATGTGAAAATATAGCAAGAAGGTAGCTGTCTGCAAGAGAGCTCTCACAAGGAATGGAATCAGTAGTCACCTTGATATTGGACTTCCTAACCTCCAGAAATATAAGAAATTAATGTTTGGCTTTTTAGCCACCTGAACTATGATATTCTGTTATAACAACCCGAACTAAGACACAAAGCCTCAAGTGATGCTGACACACACTAAAATTTGAGAGTCACTGAAATAACAATAACTAAGCTGAATAATATAATACTGAAAATATAGGTCATAAATGATCTATAAACTTCATGTCAAATATAAACTTCAAAAATATACTTCACTGATGTATTTTAAACCAAAAACCTTCAAAAATGACTATTATAATTTTGAAATTGAAAAAAAAAAAAATCACAATTCACAATCTATATAGAGATTTGTCCAGCAGCTCCTCCTGGTGGCACATGGTATTTTCATAACAGGAAAATGCTCCCAAGAGAAAACAGCGCTACAATACGAATACAATTATTTTTTACTTAAAATAATACAAGGTAAAAAAGTTGTTTAAAATTTAAAACACCACCAATGTATCTGGTCAATTCAATTAATATATATTCTCTGTATTTATAAGACATTTAAAAAAAGGTTCCTAAAAAAAAAGGGATACTGTCAAGAAGTTGATGATGATCAATGACTGAGACAAACTCCTGTTTAGCTAATTAGAACCACTGATGTGCAATAATGATGTGAGCTAAGAATATTTGCAGACTTCTTTAGGATGAAAAATGAAGTGAAGAGACGCTGTCAAATGTGTACAAGTTTAAAGCTCCAATCACTTTTCCCAAGAGTACTACCCATTTAAACATTTAACATTGCTGGTACTTAGCCACATGAACTACCACAGTAACTTTTTGCCATTTTTCTAAACTCAAAAATCTGAGAAATTATTCTAAATCATTAGGAAACAAAATTTTATTGTGTTATAGACCATGCCATATATTATACAATATGACAGGATCATATTTTCTGGGCTTGAGCCCATTTTTAATGAGATGTCAAAAATGAAATATTAGAGTCTAAAAGAAACATTTAACTATAAATGAGGCAATGATATTGGTCTGATTTAGAAAACAAAGAAAATAAAAAAGCAAAGCTTACTGACATTGATTATTCTTAATTAACAGATAACAATAATGCACAAAATAAACCTAGTTGGAAGAACATTTTCTTTCATTTGAGCACAAAATCTATTAAAATGTAGATTTTATACTTATTAATGACTTTCCATTTAAATGCTTTCTCACTTTCTGATAAACATTAAGATTCTAAAACAGGAAGACTGATAAAAATGGAAGTTTAAGGAAATGAGAATCATACCATTATCATATTATCTAACCTTTTATTCATGAACTGTTTCATAACTATTTTTCTACTTTGAATATGCATAATAAACTACTAAAATGGTATCTATGAACAATATAATGAGAAAACTTTTAAAAAAACTTAACACAAATATTTTTTCAAATATGTTTACTCCACAGTAAAAACAGCTATTGAAAAAAACTCTAATATACTTAAATAAAAATACATTACTAAATCAACAGATCCCCAAACCTTTTGTATAAAATATTTTAAAGGTCAAGTATACTTAAGATATCTATTTCTCTTTAAGATCAGAGCTTAATTTTTAGTATACAATCCAGAATTTCAAATTATTATATTTTATACTTCAATATAAAAATATATTTAAACTATATATGAAAGCCAAAATTTGTGATGGAAGATTCAGCCTGACACATAAAAAATGATTGATCTTTTTCTTGTTCCATCAGGTATTTCCAAAGTAGAATAAAGAATAGAATTAGGCTACAGCATCTTAATCTGAATTTGCAAATTATGGGGTACTGGTGAACTCTGTAAACAAAGAAGAAATCAATAATTTACTAGAACATAACAGCTTAGATTTAATATATTACTAAATAATATATTTGTTTCAGATATCCTTATTCATTCAACATCATTTCTAACACGAAGTTGAAACTCAAAACCCTTTCTGTTTTATAGTTATAAATTAAATGATCTTATTTGGTTATTGATTTTCCTGTTTCTTCTTTTAACTACCTGTCCAGTTACTTCTGCATAAACACTCCCTATTACCTAAAACATCCAGAAAAGAGTTGGAAAAGATTGTGCGTTATATGTCTTTAATAATTGTGCAAATATTTTTCACCCAGAATCTAGAAGTCTTTTACAGTGTTCAAAAATATCAGCACTTCAGAACAGACTGTTTTAACATCTGCACATCACCAGGGCTGCCCCCAAGGATTTTTAAATGATGCCTGCCTGTGCTGAATAAAGTGCTAACTTGCACCTTGCATTTCAAACTGTGTCCTGAGCAGCCATCCAGTTGGTACAACACCAGCTGAATTCCCACAGGCCACTGTTCACTCAGGCTTGACTGCAATTATCATGTCAATATTTTGTGCTCCGATATGCAGATATGCACACATGCAAGCTGCATAATACTTCCTTCTCCATGGAATGTTGACTTATGTTCAATGTTCTGGGAATTTTTAATGAAACCAGAAATAAACTTACATCAAATAAAGACTATTGCAATTATTTTGCCATAAAAATGATATGTCTATGTTAAATTATAAAAGCTAAATTTTTAAAGGAACTATGCGTCAGTATTTATTTCATAGAATTATTTCATAATTCTTTAATGTAAAAGGTCTTCATAAAGGTTAAAAGACTATTTGACAATGTGTTTTTTCATACTTATTGTTCATTCTTTCACCTTAAGCAGTACAGTGGTTCCAATTAAATACCTTTCTATTAGTAGCTTTGACCATCTTCCCATTCATCCATCTCAGCCCAGGCATTCATGGCTGTTGCACCAGGAAAAGTACTCAGCAAAATATATTTATGCCCTGTGTGGAGCTGCCTAGCAGCACTGCTGCCAGATGGAAGAATTCTGGCAGCTACACTTCTGGGGTCTCCAACCAGCCATGCTACTTCCATGCTCCAAAATGCAACCTTTTGCAGGCTGTGCTTGCTTAATACACATGGGACAGTGTACAACCATACAGCAGCTGTGCAACCCATGTGTTTAAAAGTGGAATGGAGCAGGAGGGAGGTGTTCCCAGTGGTGAGAGTATATAATACAAGCTTATAACAACAGCCTGCTTATTAAGCATCTAAACTTCAAGTGTAAACATAAATATGAGATAATCTCTCATCCTCTATGAGGTTAAATCTTTAAACACATTTATTTCAAGAATATAGTATGCATATTCTAAATAAACATGCAAAAAATACTAAATATCATCTTGCCTTTTTATTCCTTTTATGGTTCCCATTTTCCAGGACTGAGTTTTCATTTATGGATGAGAGAGAGAGAGAGAGAGAGAGAGAGAGAGAGAACAGTGAAAATGGGAGATTGAGTAAAGGAAAAAAGTATTGAGGAGCCCATCAAATAGTAAAAATAAATGTTAAAAAGAAAGCAAAACATGTCTCTAAGATTTATACAAAGATTAAGTATTTAGAAGTAAAAAAGAAAAATGGGAAAATAAAGCAATGTCTATAGAGGTTTCATTTGAAAATGTTGTATATGAAGAAGTAAAAAATATTACAATTGGTAAACTCTGAACATCTCCAATTTGGGACAGATATATTTCTGAATTTGAGTATTCAAATTCAAGTACAAAACACATTTAAGGATAAGCAAACTGCAATAACCTTTAATGTTAAAGAACAATAAAAACATCAAAAAGGCTGCAAGTTACTCTTGGAAGCCTATTATTTACAAAACACTAATTGACTTTTCTCAAGACTATAAAAACAAACTGAAAAGGAATGTAAAATATAACATGAGATGGTGGTGATGATGATGATGATATACATACAATGTGCAAGGCATTATTATAACAAATATATGTGCATTAACTCAAAACAATTCTATTCTTATTTTCATTTTACAGAAGAGAAAACTAAGGCATATAAAAGTGAGTATTTTGCCTCAAATCACACAATAAACCACGTGATAGAGCCAAGATTTTAAACCATGTAGCCCTGTCTCCATGGCTATCATAACCACTAAATCATTAAAAATAACTACAGTTCAATATTAAGTTCCAGCGAAAGACATACAAATTTTTCCCTAACATCTTTAAAACTGTTAAATACTGGATTTCGTATTTTTCCATCCATAAAGATGTAACGATATTCACCTTTCTAGCTTAGATTCTTCTAGAATGTCAGCATTGCCTATAAAGCTGTTTCAAAATGTAGATACCTCAATCTCATCGTAAACCTTGACAAGTAACAATCTCATGGAGTTCATAGGTGAATTATAGCTCACAAATCTCTTTAAACAACTGGATCCACAACTCAGTGAAGGAAACATTCTTACAATTAAGTCTTTGCTCTGTAACTCATTGATTAAAATTAAATATGACATTCCTCACATGTCCCCTTATCAAATTTTTGACTACTTGAGAAGAACTGTTTAAGGATCAATGCCACTTTTGGGTACCGATTACTGGACAAGCTTTTAACTAAATGCTTCTGTAATCCTTCAACAAACTCTTCTTAAAATCCTTTTAACAGATGTGGTAACTGAGACCTAGAGAGAGTGTTTCAATAAGAAAGACTCAGCAATATTTGTCAGTTCAACTCTGGTCGTTGTAACATCGAGGTCTGTATTCCCAACCATCTATGTTCATGCCTCACCCCTCCCAAATTCCTATGTTGAAATCTAATCCCCAAGGTTCTGGTGTTTGGAGTAAGGGGATCCAGAGGAATTGGGAGGTAGGGACTTGGTGCCCTTAAAAGGCAAACAAGACACCAGAGCACTCTCTTGCCACCACGTGAAGACACAAGAAGTTGGTAGTCTGCAACAGCTCTCACCAGAACCTGGCCATGCTGGCACCCTGATCTCATGCTTCTTGCCTCCAGAACTGTGAGAAATAGATATCTGACGTATAACCCACCCAGTTCATGGTATTTTGTTATAGCAGCCTGAGCTGAGTCTCTTTTTACTGTTAGTTTTTAAATTCCTAATTTTAAAATTTAATCTTAAAAAATCTCCAGAAGTTCTGATTTTATATAAATCTGAAAGAGATTCTTACAGGTAAGAAATAATACTTTAATCATGGAAAAATGTAAACTTTTAATTTAACAAATACTATACGTACAACAAACAATATGTTGAGATGGAATAAATGCAGGGAAGAGAGCTTGTTTATTAAATGAGGGAGGATCAAGGAAGACATCTCTTAATGATTACAATTTTTACCACAACCACCTTCCTGAGAAGCATGTTGTATTCTCCTTCCCCTGACCCTCTCTCCTCTCACAGTATAAGTAGAATATTAAGCACATATCAGGCATCCAAATAGTAATTCTGAATTAAATATAAGGATTTATTAAGTACTATCAGGTATGCAAACTATACCACAATCTATACAAACCCAGAACTTAAAAACTCATAGAAACATATGGAATTTTCAAGAAGATTTAAAACAATAAAAACATAAAATAATTGAACAATATTTTTTTTGCAGATGGGAGTATATTGAAAAAAGAAACAATAGTATTCATTAAGAAGTAAAATGAATGTCATATTGCTGGCCAGCTATACCAAATACCTTTCATTTCCAGCAATTCTATCACTCAAACTTATGTGTAATCATGGTATACTCTCTCCCAAATCATTAGAATGACTTCTCAAACAGATCTAGCATCCATTAACTTCTTGCTAAAATCCAATTCCTTGAACTCATCATGAAACATATTCCAAGTTTAATCTTAAAGTCATCATAACATAAATGGAATACAATGCCAGTAAGTAATATATTTATTTTATTTCTTAAAGTTTTAAAGCATTATTCTTGGCTTCTTTTCTCTAATCTAATCTACTAATAAATAACTTTAATAAGTGTAGGACCATAAAATAAATTTAGATCACAGTTAGTTGTTTTCTTCTTTCTTTGTTAACATTCAGGTGAGAGATTAATTCTCCGTCTGGATAGTAGTTAAAAACAGGGGCTCTGGAACCATACACACTGCCACTCATTAGTTCTGTGAGCCTGGGCAAATTATTTAACCTCTCTGTAGTTCATTTCCTCCATCTGTATAATAAGAATAATAATTAGACCCATCTCATAGGACTATTGTAAGAATTTAGCCAATATGTTGAAAACACTAAAAACCACTAAAAACCCCATGTGGACCATAGTAAACACTTGATAGATGTAAGCTATTATCACTATGATTGTTTTATTATGTATTAAACTAAGGACACATGGAATTGCAAATAATCCTTAGCGTAATATTACACAAAAATATTTTCCATATAGTTCAGAATATACTTCCTTATACATCATTTTGAAAAATTTATTTAAGTAATCTCTACACCCAACGTGGGCCTCAAACCCACGACCCTGAGATGAAGGCACACACTCTTCTGATTGAGCCAGACAGGCGCCCCCAAAATATATTATTTAAAAAAATCATTTTGAGTCACAATACAGTTTAGAACTGTATGCAAATATCCTAAAGGATTAATCAGGAATATCTTAAATCCATTTCAATATAATAATTGATACTGAGAAAAACAATAACAGCACAGATAATTTTGACCATTTTCAGTTTGAGTCCTTTTCCCTTATTTATTCCCATTATAAAATTCATCTTTTTCTTTTGTTTATTCAATACACCTTGTAGAGTAATAAAGTACTGCATTTTTCTCCCACTTAATATCATGTTTTAGGATTTTATTCATTCATTATTTCTTTGTATTACAGATTATATATAAACATAGTCACAAAACTAATTTATTCAATAATGCTTATATGAAACCTCTGCAGTAAACACTTCCATCAAGAAAAATGTCAAATGTATTATCCCTTTATTTCACTATTACACAGTTTTTTTAAGAAACCTTGCTGGTCAAAAAAAAAAAAAAAAAAAAAAAAAAAAAAAAGAAACCTTGCTGGTCAAAAATGATCAAAAAGGATTCTCTGTCTCAACATAAAATAATTAGGTTACTAACCATGCCAAAATTCCATATAAAGCAGTAATAAACATTAGAAGAGAATGTGCTAATTCTATTACCCAGATTGTGTACCAAGGTTCCCAGGGGTGTTGTAACAGACAGGGCATTGTGGGATATTTTAAATGTCTACGGGAAACAGAGAAATACTTCACGTCTATTGGACACCATACAGAATACTTGCTAGAAGTTCAGAGCTTCAATATTAGATTGCACTACATTTCTTTCATGACATATCTTTATGAAGTTCAGTTTTTGACCACTGCTGTGATAAAAATTAAGGTGAGAGCAAAAAGCAATGTGAAATAAGAAATAAGGGTAGCAGTGTCCAATCTGATTATAAGGTTGGAGCAATTGTCCAGTACCCAAAAGTTCACATCCTACAGCAAATAATTATGTTTAAGAATAAAATTAAAATATAACTTTTTCCTTTTAATTTGTATGTATTTTAATAGCCGTTACAATGTTAGGGCATAAATACTTAATCCCAATGAAACTCTTGGATATTTCTCTTTAATTTGAAGTGCCATGAAAATATTACTGATATACAAAGGTACTATGAACTGAGAACACTGGGGAACCTACGAGTTAATCTTTAAAGAAAACAGATTCATTACTTAAATGACCAAAGATTATAACGCATGAATAATTATTAATTACAACACTTAGAGCAACAGAGATCTTTGCTAAAAAGTCTCACAACTCCGTGGTAGTAGTTCTTAATTGCTATCATTACAATTCTACTCAGTCTCACTCAACTTTAATCTCAGTTCATTTCAGCAGGCTCATACATGACTCTTCAAGAGTAAAACTGAAGGAGTATAAGAATATAACAACTCAGCTAATGACAAATAAGTTACATACACTCAAGGTTAAACACAGATATTTGGCACAACTTTTTAACCACTAAGAATTTCTAGGTACAAACATCATTATGTGTATCAACGAACTTCATTATGGGAGGTCTACCTGATACTCTGAATATAATAACAACAAAATCAGTTAAATTTTTTATACCTGGTACTTTAGTGAAAAATTCAATTTGCCATGTGAATAAAATTAAATTCACCAGACAAATTTCCTTTGTTGGCATAATTTCAATTTAAGTTACTATACGTTCTTATGTACTATACATACTTACATGTACATGTGTGCTATATGTACTTATGTACTATAAGTTCAATTAAGTAATCATATGTTCATACTGATTTATATGTTTTAAAATGTCTGACAGTTCTGGGTCATTTCCCAGCATATGAAGCTGAATTGACTTCTGTTACTAGCCATAGAGAGGAAAAGGATATGCCCTGCTACTTTAGACAACTTGAAATCTATAAAAAATACACAAAATATTTTCAGAACTAGTGAGAAGATGGCGGTGTAGGAGGACACTGGGCTCACCTCGTCCTGTTGATTGCTTAGATTCCACCCACATCAGCCTAAATATCCCAGAAAACCCCCAGAAGGCTAGCAGAATGGACTCTCCAGAGCCAAGCGTAGACAAGAGGCCCATGGAAGACAGTAGGAAGGGCGGAGAGATGGTATGTGCTACACAGACTGGCGGAAGGGAGCCAGGGTGGTGGAGGGGCAGGCCCCGGCAAGGCAGAACCCCCAAAGTCTGGCTTGCAAAGGCAGAGGGGCCGGATTGTGTGAGTTCTGACAGCCATCTGGACTTAACATCTGGAATGCTAAAAGTCAACAGCTCTGCTCTCAGAGAGCAGGGAGGGCAAAAGGAGGCCAGGAGGGAGAGTTGTTGAGCCCCTGAAGGACAGAACTCAGCCGAGGAGCAAAGGTGCTGGCAAGCACCATTTCCCTCTCCCATCCTCCAGCCAAAATTCCAAAGGGAACGAGCTCCCATCACTGAACTTGCTTGCACCGTGAAATCGTCCAATGCTGTTTTTCTGTGGATCCATCCCTCTGATGGGTCTGCCTCCCTGCAGGTGCTGCAGGGCCCCTCCTGCAGGGGACCACCTATGGCAAACTTAGCTAAGCCTGCCCCTCCTGCCCCTCCTGCCCCTGTACACCTTGCAGATCCACCCCGTCTAATAAGCCCTTGGGCAGATCTCTTCAAAACAGCACCACAAACCTGGCAGTGTGCAAGCAGCCCAGACAGGGGACACACGACTCCACAGTGAGTCCTGCCCCTGCAAGAGGGGAAGATAAGGTACACACCAGTCTGACTGTGGCCCCAGTGGAGGGCTAGGGGCAGACATCGGTCTGACTGCAGCCCTGCCCACCAACACAAGTTTCTCTGGACAGCACAGGGGAAGTGCCCTGCAGTTGGAGCTACCTCAGGGATGAACCAAATAGACAAAATGGAAGAATTCTCCTCAAAAGAAACTCCAGGAAGAAGCGACAGCTAACGAATAGATCAAAAACCATTGAAGCAATATAACGGAACAAGAATTTAGAATAGTAGTCATAAAATTAATCGCTAGGCTTGAAAAAAGCATAGAGGACAGCAGAGAATCTATTGCTACAAACATCAAGGGACTAAGAAATAGTCATGAAGAACTAAAAAATGCTATAAATGAGGTGCAAAATAAAATCGAGGTGGCCACAGCATGGACTGAAGAGGTAAAGGGGAGAATAGGTGAATTAGAAGATAAAACTATGGAAAAAGAGGAAGCTGAGAAAAAGATATAAAAAAGTTCGGGAGTTTGAGGGGAGAATTAGAGAACTAAGTAATACAATCAAACAGAAAAATATCCGTATCGTAGGAATTCCACAAGAAGAGATAGAAAGGGGCTGAAGGTGCACTTGAACAAATGACAGCTGCGAACTTCCCTGATCTGGGGAAGGAAACAGGCATTGAAATCCAAGAGGAGAGCTCCCTTCAGACATAACTTGAATTGATCTTCTGCACAATGTATCAGAGTGAAACTGGCAAAACACAAGGATAAAGAGAGAATTCTGAAAGCAGCTAGGGATAAACGGGCCCTAACTTACAAATGTAGACATATAAGGGTAGTAGCAGACCTATCTACTAATTTGGCAGGCCAGAAAGGAATGGCAGGAGAGCTTCCATGTGATGAACAGAAAAAAAACATGCAGTCAAGAATCCTTTATCCAGCAAGTCTGTCATTCAGAATAGAAGGAGAGATAAAGGTTTTCCCAAACAAACAAAAAATGAAGGAATTCATCACCACTAAACCAGCCCTACAAGAGATCCTAAGGGGGAGTCTGTGAGTGAAATGTTGCAAGCACCACAAAGTACCAAAGACATCACTACAAGCATGAAACCTAAAGACATCACAATGACTCTAAACACTTATCTTTCAATAATAACTAGACTAAATAGACTAAATGCTCCAACCAAAAGACACAGGGTATCTGAATGGATAAAAAAACAAGACCCATCTATTTGCTGTCTACAAGACTCATTTTAGACCTGAAGACACCTTCAGATTGAAAGTAAGGGGATGGAGAACTATCTATCATGCTACTGGAAGTCAAAAGAAAGCTGGAGTAGCCATACTTATATCAGACAAACTAGACTTTAATATTAAAGGCTGTAACAAGAGACAAAGAAAGGCATTATATAATCATTACAGGGTCTATACATCAGGAAGAGCTAACAATTATAAGTGTCTATGCACCGAATATGAAAGCCCCCAAATATAGAAAACAATTAATCACAAACATAAGCAACCTTATTGATAAGAATGTGGTAACTGTAGGGGACGTTAACACTCCACTTACAACAATGGATAGATCATCTAGACACAGGATCAATAAAGACACAAGGGCCCTGAATGATACATTGGATCAGATGGACTTGACAGATATATTTACAACTCTGCATCCCAAAGCAACAGAATATACTTTCTTCTTGACTGAAAATGGGACATTTTCCAAAATAGATCACATACTGGGTCACAAAACAGCCCTTCATAAGTATACAAGAATTGAAATCATACCATGCATACTTTCAGACCACAATGCTATGAAACTTGAAATCAACCACAGGAAAAAGTCTGGAAAACTTCCAAAAGCATGGAGGTTAAAGAACACCCTACTAAAGAATGAATGGGTTAATGAGGCAATTGAAGAAGAAATGTAAAAATATATGAAAACAAATGAAAATGAAAATACAACAATCCAAACACTCTGGGATGCAGCGAAGGCAGTCCTGAGAGGAAAATACATGGCAATCCAGGCCTATCTCAAGAAACAAGAAAAATCCCAAATACAAAACCTAACAGCACACCTAAAGGAAATAGAAGCAGAACAGCAAAGACACCCCAAACCCAGCAGAAGAAGGGAAATAATAAAGACCAGAGCAAAATAAACAATATACAATCTAAAAACACAGTAGAGCAGACCAATGAAACCAAAAGTTGTTTTTTTGAAAAAATAAAAAAAATTGATAAACCTCTAGCTAGGCTTCTCAAAAAGTAAAGGGAGAGGACCCAAATAGATATAATCAGGAATGAAAATGGAACTATTAGAACCAGTCCCTCAGAAATACAAGCAATTATCAGGGAATACTATGAAAAATTATATGCCAACAAACTGGACAACCTGGAAGAAATGGACCAATTCCTAAGCACCCACACTCTTCCAAAACTCAAACAGGAAGAAATAGAAAATTTTAACAGACCCATAACGAGTGAAGAAATTGAATCAGTTATCAAAAATCTCCCAACAAATAAGAGTCCAGGACCAGATGGCTTCCCTGGGGAATTCTACCAGACATTTAAAGCAGAGATAATACCTATCCTTCTCAAGGTGTTCCAAAAACTAGAAAGGGAAGGAAAAGTTCTAGACTCATTCTATGAAGCCAGCATTACTTTGATTACCAAACCAGACAGAGACCCAGCAAAAAAAAGAGAACTACAGGTCAATATCCCTGATGAATATGGATGTAAAAATTCTCAACAAGATACTAGCAAATAGAATTCAACAGCATATAAGAAGAATTATTCACCATGATCAAGTGGGATTCATTCCTGGGCTGCAGAGCTGGTTCAACATTCGCAAATCAATCAATGTGACACATCACATTAATAAAAGAAAAGATAAGAAACATATGATCCTGTCAATCGATGCAGAAAAAGCATTTGACAGGGGTGCCAGGGTAGCTCAGTCGGTTAAGTGTCCGACTTCGGCTCAGGTCATGATCTCACGGTCCGTGAGTTCGAGCCCCGCATCGGGCTCTGTGCTGACAGCTCAGACCCTGGAGCCCGTTTCAGATTCTGTGTCTCCCTCTCTCTCTGCCCCTCCCCTGTTCACGCTCTGTCTCTCTCTGTCTCAAAAATAAATAAACGTTAAAAAATTAAACAAAAAAAAGCATTTGACAAAATTCAGAATCCTTTCTTAATAAAAACCCTCAAGAAAGTCAGGCTAGAAGGAACATACTTCAACATCATAAAAGCCATTTATGAAAAGCTCACAGCTAATATCATCCTCAGTGGGGAAAAACTGAGAGCTTTCTCCCTGGGATCATGAACATGACAGGGATGTCCACTCTCACCGCTGTTGTTTAACATACTGTTGGAAGTTCTAGCATCAGCAATCAGACAACAAAAGGAAATCAAAGGCATCAAAATTGGCAAAGATGAAGTCAAGCTTATACTTTTTGCAGATGACATGATATCATACATGGAAAACCTGACAGATTCCACCAAAAGTCTGCTAGAACTGATACATGAATTCAGCAAAGTCACAGGATACAAAATTAATGTACAGAAATCAGTCGCATCCTTATACATTAATAATGAAGCAACCGAAAAACAAATAAAGAAACTGATCCCATTCACAACTGCACCAAGAATCATAAAATACCTAGAATAAACCTAACCAAAGATGTAAAAGATCTGTATGCTGAAAACTATAGAAAGTTTATAAAGGAAATTGAAGAAGATACAAAGAAATGGAAAAACATTCCGTGCTCATGGATTGGAAGAATAAATATTGTTAAAATGTCAATACTACCCAAAGCTATCTACACATTCAATGCAATCCCAATCAAAATACACCAGCATTCTTCTCAAAGCTAGAACAAGCAATCCTAAAATTTGTATGGAACCACAAAAGACCCAGAATAGCCAAAGTAATTTTGAAGAAGAAGACCAAAGTGGGAGGTATCACAATCCCAGACTTTAGCCTCTACTACAAAGCTGTAATCATCAAGACAGTATGGCATTGGCACAAAAACAGGCACACAGACCAATGGCATAGAATAGAGACCCCAGAATTGGACCCACAAAAGTATGGCCAACTAGTCTTTGACAAAGCAGGAAAGAATATCCAATGGAAAAAAGACAGTCTCTTTAACAAATAGTGCTGGGAGAACTGGACAGCAACATACAGAAGAATGAAACTAGACCACTTTCTTACACCACTCACAAAAATAAACTCAAAATGGATGAAAGACCTGAATGTGAGACAGGAAACCATCAAAACCCTAGAGGAGAAAGCAGGAAAAAACTTCTCTGACCCCAGCTGCAGTAATTTCTTACTTGACACATCTCCAATGGCAAGGGAATTAAAAGCAAAAATGAACTACTGGGACCTCATCAAGATAAAAACCTTTGACACTGCAAAGGAAACAATCAGCAAAACTAAAAGGCAACTGATGGAATGGGAAAAGATATTTGCAAATGACATATTGGACAAAGGGCTAGTATCCAAAATCTATAAAGAACTCACCAAACTCTACACCTGAAAAACAAACAATCCAGTGAAGAAATTGGCAGAAATCATGAATGGACACTTCTCTAAAGAAGACATCCAGACATGAAAAGATGCTCAACGACACTCCTCATCAGGGAAAAACAAATCAAAACCACACTGAGATATCACCTCACGCAAGTCAGAATGGCTAGAATGAACAAATCAGGAGACTATAGATGCTGGAGAGGATATGGAGAAACGGGAACCCTCTTGCACTGTTGGTGGGAATGCAAACTAGTACAGCCACACTGGAAAACTGTGTGGAGGTTCCTCAAAAAATTAAAAATAGATCTACCCTATGACCCAGCAATAGCACTGCTAGGAATTTACCCAAGGAATACAGGAGTGTTGATGCATAGGGGCACTTGTACCCCAATGTTTATAGCAGCACTTTCAACAATAGCCAAATTATGGAAAGAGCCTAAATGTCCATCAACTGACGAATGGATAGAGAAGATGTTGTTTATATACAATGGAATACTATTTGGCAATGAGAAAGAATGAAATCTGGCCATTTGTAGCAACGTGGATGGAACTGGAGAGTGTTATGCTAAGTGAAATCAGTCAGGCAGAGAAAGACAGATACCACATGTTTTCACTCATATGTGGATCCTGAGAAACTTAACAGAAGACTGGGGTGGGGGGAAGTAACAGAGAGGGAAGGAGGCAAACCATAGAGACTCTTAAAAACTGAGAATAAGGGGCACCTGGGTGGCTCAGTCGGTTGGGCGGCCGACTTCGGCTCAGGTCATGATCTCACGGTCCATGAGTTCAAGCCCCATGTCGGGCTCTGTGCTGACAGCTCAGAGCCTGGAGCCTGTTTCGGATTCTGTGTCTCCCTCTCTCTGACCCTCCCTCCTTCATGCTCTGTCTCTCTGTCTCAAAAAAATAAATAAACGTTTAAAAAAAACGAATAAACTGAGGGTTGATGGGGGGTGGGAGGGAGGGGAAAGTGGATGATGGGCATTGAGGAGGGCACCTGTTGGGATGAGCACTGAGTGTTGTATGGAAACCAATTTTACAATAAATTTCATATTAATAAAATGTTTTTCAGATACTGGACACAGGTAGCAAAAGACTATGATCCCTGAAGGGAAACTAATGAGGCAAGCTGTATAATTACTTTAATATTTTTTAATTTTTTTAACGTTTATTCATTTTGAGAGAGAGTGTAAGCAGGGGTGTGGCAGAGAGAGAGAGAGAGAGAGAGAGAGAGAGAGAGAGAGAGAGAGAGAATACAAAGCAGGGTCTAGGCTCAGAGCTGTCACCACAGAGCCCGACACAGAGCTCGAATTCACGAACTGTAAGATCATGACCTGAGCTGAAGTCGGATGCCAAACCGACTGAGCCACCCAGGTGCCCCAAATGTATAATTACTTTAGATTATTATCAAAAGGCAGCTTCCAAGCTACAGTGAAGGAAGGGGAAACCTAAACAGAACTCAGTCTCATTAATTGGAGCAGACACAGACTGGAGTTCAAGAAATCCAAGGTGGATAGAATTTGAAAGGCAAAGCAATGGAGAATGGAGCTGCATATAGACAGAGTACCAGAGGGCTACTCTTTGAGTATTGATCTGTCCATAACTAAGGAGAAACTATTCCATCCATGCAAAGGAGAGAACCATTGGAAAGCAATAGAGTGGACAATTTCCAGAGGTCACAAAGGGCTGAAAATAGTTCATGGTATCATCAGTCAGAATGAAAAAACCTTATAATATATATACAGGACATTAGGTAGAATCCCCAAAATGGTCAGGCCTTAATGAAATAAATTCACCCTCGTTAAGAAGAAAGGCTACTCTGGATCTATACCATCAAAGTCTCAAAACCATCAGACTGATCCACAAGTAACATAACTCATGCAAGAACAAAGTCCAATATTCTCTAAAGGAATACAATAATCAAACACTGAAAATAAATTTACTACAATGTCAAGAATCCAATAAAAAATTACTAGGCATGGGAATGGAAACTGGTGTAGCCACTATGAAAAACAGTATGGAAGTTCCTCCACAAATTAAAAATTGAACTACACTACAATCCAGTAATCACACTACTGGGTATTTACCCAAAGAATTCAAAAGCATATATGGACCCCTATATTTATCACAGCATTATTCAAAATACAGCCAAATTATGGAAGTAGCCCAAGTGTCCATCAATAGATAAATGAATAAACTGGATGAAGTTATACACACACACACGCACACACACACACACACACACACACACATATACATACCCATACACATATACATACACATATATACACATACATACATACAATGGAATATTATTCAGTCAATATAAAAAAGAATGAAATCTTGACATTTGCAACAACACGGATGGAACTAGAGAGTATAATGCTAAGCAAGAGAAGCCAGTCATAGAAAGACAAATTCCATATGATTTCACTTGTATGTGGAATTTAGGAAACAAAACAAATGACTAAAGGGAAAACCAAAGACAGCCAAACCAAAAACAGACTGTTAACTACAGAGAACAAATAGATGATTGCCAGAGGGGAGGTGAGGGGATGGATGAAGTAGGTGAAGGGGATTAAGAATACACTTATCAGAGTGCCTGGGTGGTTCATTAAGCATCTGATTTCCATTCAGGTCATGATCTCATAGTTTGTAAATTTGAGCCCCAGATTGGACTCTGTGCTGACAGCTCAGAGTCTGGAGCCTGATTCAGATTCTGTGTCTCCCTCTCTCTCTGTCCCTCCCCTACTCACCTTCTATCTCTCTCTCAAAAATTAATAAACATTAAAAAAATTTTAAGAATACACTTATCATGATGAGCACTGAGTAATGTATGGAATTGCTGAGTCACCATATTATAAGCCTGAAACTAATATAACACTGTATGTTAACTATACTGAAATTAAATTTTTTTAATTGCCAGGCATGTAAAAAAGTAGAAACATGATCCAAAATGTGGAGAAATATCAAAACTCAGATAATGGAATTAGGTAATTTAAGGACCTTAAAATGGTTTTTATAAATATTAAAAATATACTCAAGAATCTAAAGGAAAACATTAATATAATAGAGAGAAATGGAAGATTAAAAAACACTATAAGAACTTCTGGGTGTGAAAAATATAATATCTGAAGTGAAAAATATACTGGAAGAGATTAATAGAAGATTGGAAACTGCATATGAAAACATCATAAAACTTGACATCAAAGAAATAGAAATTATTCAAAGCAGAGTTGAAGTATATTCACTGCTAAGATCCTTTAGCTGAACTACTAAGTCTTATTTAGGAGTATGATAGTATTTTCCAAACAGTACCATCTAAATGATATTGTGTTCATCTAAACAAATAATAATTCTCAGCAGTGAAAAACCATTTAAAAGAAATCTCAAAGAAATAAATATGGTCTTTTCTAAAGACTATAAATGCATTCAATGTACAAACAAAAGTAATAATTTTCAAAACTAATAATCTTTCTTTTAACTTCATTATGAAAAATCTGCTCCATAATATATTCCCTCATGATAAAACAGAATCTACAGAATTTCTCATAAACACAAATAAGAAATCTACACATGTGATAGTTGCCTTTTGCTCTCTTACAGGCATAATGGGATTTTTTTTTATTTTAAAGACATAATTTTTTCAAAACTCCTTTTAAAATCTAACAAATTCTTTACTTAAAAGTGACTTTAGGTGACATCAGATAGATGGTGGAATAGGAGATTTCAGCCCTCATCCACCAACAGAAACAGATTTTGACAACCACCCAAGGATAAGAGTACCTTTATGAGAGGCCAGGAATTCAACAGAGAGGTCCCAGCACCCCGCTGTAGCAAAAAATACCTGAGGATCAACACAGTGACAAGGGTACTAACAGTTTCACTTTACCAATTCACTCTTCCCACAAGATGGCACAGCTCAGTGCCAAAAGAAACCTCCTCAGGCCATGATTTCTCCCAGAGGAGAAAATGAGAGCTTAACGAGTATTGAATTTCCCCAAACACACGGGATACTGCCTAAGAAGCCCATTTCTTTTTCATCCCACCCAAAACATTGAGGAGATCAGCACGGTTGAACAGTTTGAGGGCAACTGGAGGAGGGAAAATTGGTGAGGGCTCATAATAACAAGGGTGTGGAACTCAACAAAGAGCCATGACTTTGACAAATGACTTCATAGACTCTATAAAGAAGCCCACACATGAACCCTGTAGGAGGCATCACACAGAGGACCCTTTAACTAGCCCACAGGTACCTCCAGAACTCTGTGTGGCCCTCTAACTCCACAGCCAGCACTTTGTAAGTACCCAAATAGATGTCACACCAGCACTCTGTAAGTACCCGAATAGATGTCACACAAGCCTCTGTAGGTTGTGCAAGGAGCACACATAGTCAGCCAGCTCAACTCTATTGGACTTAGAGAAAGCATATAATCTTGAGCACTTCAGTACACTGATCTAGGGAAAATAAAAAGAGGCTCTCAGCATCTGAGCTGGCTATGCAGAATCAAAAGACATACGATTGTAACAATTACCTTCAAGGTAGAACAAGAGGAGCAGAGTGGGAATATCCATAGAAAAGGTCTAAGAAACTCCCTGAATCCCTAACCAGGTTGACTAGGGAAGGTCTTTCATTCCCAAAGCCTGTCAATCAACACTGAAGGAGGTGATTCCTCCTTTAAATATGAAGACAGGAATGCAAGGCTTCAAGGAACATGAAAATGAAGGAAACATGGCAAAACTAAAGGGATAATAAGTTTTAAGTAACCAAATGCAAGGAAATAATCAATTAACCACCTGCTAAGACTTTCAAAATGAATGTTTTGAAAAAGCTAAGTGAGCTATAAGAAAACACACATAGAACAATAAATAAAATCAGGAAAATTATACATTAAAAAAATGAGAACTAAAACAAAAGAGACAGAATTTATTAAAAAAGAACAAAAGAGAAATTCTGGACCTGAAGTATACAAAGAATAAATTGAAAAACATAAGAGTTAAGAGTAGATGCAACCAAGGATAAAAAAGAATTTGTGAAATAGAAGACAAATCATTTCAAATATCCAATTGAGAGACACAAAAAATGAAGAAAGCATATCGAATATATGGGATACCATTTTAAATAATTACTGTATGCATTATGGAAGTCAAATAAGGAGAAACATGAAAAAGGGTTAGAAAGTTTATTTAAAGAAATAGTGGGTAAAAACTTCCCAGATCATAGAAGGGATATGGACATCTAAATTCATAAGCTTTAAGACCTGCAATTGAAATCACACCAAGATACATTATAATCAAATCCTTAAAAATCAGACACAAATATAGAATTTTAAAACCCAAAAGAACAGTAACTCCTAACACACAAAAGAAACATTATAAGATTCTCAGTGGATATTTCCAGAAGAAATCTTGCAGGCCAAGAAAGAATGAGATGCTGTATTCAAAGTCCTGAAAGAGAAAAACAGCCAAGCAATAATACTGTACCCTGCAAAGCTGTCCTTCAGAAATGAAGGAGAGATACAGACCTTCCCAGAAAAACAAAAGCTGAGGAAATTCGTCACCAATAGATCTGCTTTATAAGAAATACTAAAGTGGACCACTTTAAATTGAAAAAAAAAAAATGAACATGAACAAGAACACACATGAAATTATAAAACCAACTGGTAAAGGTAAGGGTATAGTCAAATTCAGAATACTCTAATACTGATGTTGTGCAATCACTTTGAATTGTAGTATGAAATTTAAAAGATAAAAGTACTAAGAATAAATATAAATATAATAATTGGTTAATGGATACAAAATATAAAAAGATACAAAGTTTAACCTCAGTACAATATTGTAAGGGTAGGGGAAATAAAAGAGTAAAGGTTTTGTATGAGACTGAAGTTAAGCTGTTATCAGCTTAAAATGGACTATTATAACTAATTACATGTTGGTAACCACAAAAAAAACCTGCAGTAAATACACAAAAGCCACGGAAGAAAAAAAAATCACTTACAGAAAATCACAAAAGAAGACAGAAATAAAGGAAGAGAGAAACAAAAAACACCCAGAAAAAAAATTAATGAGATGGAAAAAATAAGGCCTTACCTATCAATAATTATTTTAAATGTAAGCAAATTAAATTCTATAAAGAAAAGACACAGAGAATCCAAATAGTTTAAATAGCAAATGCTGACACAAAGAGTCTCAATTTACCTTAAAGATAAAAACACATAGGCCGAAAGAGAAAAGACAGAAAAAAAAGATATTCTATGCAAATGGTAACCAAGAGAACAGGAGTAGCTTTAAATATATCACACAAAATAGACTTTAAGTAAAACTGTCAAATAAGAGACAAATAAGGTCATTATATAATGATAAAGGGTTAATTCATCAAGGAGATATAACAATTGTAAATATGTAGGCACTCAACACTGGAGTACCTAAATATATAAAGCAAATATTAACAGAACTAAAGTGAAAAATAGAGAGTAATACAGTAACAAGAGGTGATTTCAATAACTGAACTTTGACAATGGATAAAACATCCATAAAGAAAATCAATAAGGAAACAGTAGACCTCCATAACACTAAGTGGTTATTCACATGATCACTGTTAGGACCAAGTAGACCTAACTAAAGGACACATACACAACATCTCACTCAAGGTCAGCAAAATATAAATTTTTCCTAAGCCGATACAAAATATTTTCCAAGACAAATCATATGTTACACCATAAAATTAGTTTTAACAAATTTAAGAAGACTGAAATCATACCAAGTATCTCTTCCAACTACAATGACATTAAACTAAAAATCAGTAACAGAAGGATACTGGGAAATTCACAAATATGAGAAAATTTACACACGCTCCTGAACAATGAATGGGTTAAAAACAAATCAAAGGTAAATAAAATACCTTGAGACAAATGAAAAATCATCACAACATACTAAAACTTTGGGGAAGCAACAAGTGCAGTTCTAAAAGGGAAGTACATAGCAGTAAGTACCTACCTTAAGAAAAAAGATCTCAAACAATATAACTTTACACCTCAAGGAACTTGAAAAAGAACAAATTAAGATGAAAGGTAGCAGGAGGAAGGAAATAAAGATTAAAGCAGAAATAAATGAAACAAATGAAACAGAGACTCTAGAAAAATCAAAGAAACTAAGAGTTGATTTATTGAAAAGATAACAAAACGGACAAACCTTTAGAAAGACTAACAAAAAAGAGAGAAGATGTAAATGAAATTATAGATGAAATAGGATAGATTACGAAAGATCAACCAAAAATATAAAGGATAATAAAAGACTACTAAGAAAAATTAAATGCTAACAAAATGCATAACCTAGAAGAAAAGGTTAAATTCCAGGAAAAATACAACCTAAGACTAAATCATGAAGAAATAGTAAATATTAAAAGACCTATAATGAGTAAGGAGATTGAATTGAATCAAAAACCTCCCAACGAAAAGGAGTACCTGAGTGGTTTAGTCGGTTAAGTGTCCAACTCTTCATCTTGGCTCAAGTCATGATATTATGGTTGGTGAGTCTGAGCCCCATATTGCACTCTGTGCTGATGGCACAGAGCCTGCCTGGATTGTGTCTCCTTCCCTCTGCCCCGCACCTCCTTGTTCTCACTGACTCTCAAAATAAATAAATAAACTTAAAAAAATCATCTTGATAAATGCAGAAAAAGCTTTAGACAAACTACAAATTTTTGTGATAAAAAAATACTCAATAATTGGGTATAGAAGGAATATACCTCAACATAAAGGACAGATATGATGAGCCCACAGCTAAGATAATATTCAACAGTGAAAGACTGAAAACTTTCTATGATCAGTAACAAGAAAGGGCACCCTATCTCACTACTCCTATTCACCATAGTACTGGAGATCCTACTCAGAGCAATCAGTCAAGGAAAGATATAAAAGGCATCCAAATTGGAATAAAGAAAGTAACATTGTCTTTGTTTTCAGATGTTATAATCTTAGATGCAGAAAATCCAAAGACTCCACCAAAAAAAAACTGGTAGAACTAATCAATGAATTCAATAAATTTGCAGGACACAAAATCAACACACAGAAATCAGTCATGTTTCTATACACTAACAGTGAAACAACTTGAAATAAAACAATCCCATTCGCAATGCACCAAAAACAATAAAATACTTAGGAGTAAATTTAAACTAGAAAGTGAAAGATGTGTAAACTGAAAACTACATGACTTTGATCAAGGAAACTGAAGAAGACAAACAAATAGAAAGATAGCCCACGTTCATGGACTAGAATAATTAATATCATTAAAATGTCCATACTACTGAAAGTCATCTATAGATTTAAAACAATATCAAAATTCTAAAGTCATTTTTCACAGAAATACAAAAAAGATACTAAAAGTTGTATGGAACCATAAAAGACCTGCATTGACAAATCAATCTTGAGAAACAAAAAGAAGACAGGAAGCATCACTCTTCCTAATTTCAAACCATAACACAAAGCTATAATAATCAAAATAGTAATGAACTAACATAAAAATAGATACAACCAATGGAACATAATTAAGGGCCCAGAAATAAAACCAAATATATACAGCCAACTCATTTTTTTAAATTTTTTAAATGTTTATTCATTTTTGAGAGACAGAGAGAGACAGAGCACAAACAGGAGTGGGGCAGAGAGAAAGGGAGACACAGGATCCAAAGCAGGTTCCAGGTTCTGAGCTGTCAGCACAGGGCCCGATGTGGGGCTCCAATTCACAAACCAGGAGATCATGACCTGAGCGGAAGTTGGACACTTAACCAACTGAGCCACCCAGGTGCCCCATACAGCCAACTAATATTTTAAGAAGGAGCTGGAAATAATTCAATGGAGAAGGAAATGTATCTTTGATAAATGGCTTTGACAAAACTGGATAACCACAAGCAGAATGAATTTGGACTCCTATCTTATACACCTACAAAAATAAACGTGTAATAGCTTAAAGACTTAAATAACTAAAATCATAAAATTCCTAAAAAAAAATGGAGAAGAAACTGTGACACTGATCTTGGCAATGACTTTTTGCTATGACATCAAAAGCATAAACAACAGGGGTACCTGGGTGGCTCAGTCGGTTAAGTGTCCGACTTCGGCTCGGGTCATGGTCTCACAGTTTGTGAGTTCAAGCCCCACATCAGGCTCTGTGCTGATAGCTCAGAGCCTGAAGCCTGCTTCGGATTCTGTGTCTCATTCTCTCTCTGCCCCTCCCCCACATGTGCTCTGTCTCTGTCTCTGAAAAATAAATAAAAATGTAAAAACAAAATTTTTTTAAAGCATAAACAAAGCAAAAATCAAAAAGTAGGACTACATCAAACTAGAAGCTTATGCATAGCAAAAGAAACAATCAAAAAAATGAAAAGGTAACCTAAAGAATGAAAGAATATTTACAAATCATATAACTAATAAAGGGTTAATATCCAAAATATATAACAAACTCATAGAACTCAATCTAATTAAAAAGTAGGAAAAAGGCCCAGATATTTTCCCAAAGACATTAAATTCCCAATAGATATGTGCTCAAAAGATTAATCACTGGGGAAATGCAAATCAAAATCACAGTAAGATTTCACCTCATACTTGTTATAAGGTCATCACCAAAATGAAAAGAGATAACAACTACTGGTGAGGACATGAAGAAAAGAGAATCCCTATGTACCTCTGGTGAGAGTGTAAATTGGTACAACCACTGTGGAAAACAGTTCGGAGGTTAAAATAGAACCACCATGTGAGAGTGTAGGGAAGATGGCAGAGCTCATGCTCACCTTGTCTCACAACACACTGAGGAAACAATTATATGCACTGCAACTAACTAAAAACAACCTGCAGACTGTCAGAACAGCTCTTCCATAGCTAGTCATAGAGAGAAGGCCACACTGAAAAGGGTAGGAGGGGCACAGCCACAGTCAGGAACCCTAGCACGACTAACCATAAATATGAAGGACAGACATCACAAGCATGAAGGAATGAGGGGATCAGAACCTACAGCTGGCACTCCAGCCCTAGGGACCTACACTGGGAAGATGAGCCCCTATTATGTCTGGCTTTGAAAATCAGTGGGGCTTAAATCTAGGAGCTTTAAAAATCAGCAGGGCTTAACTCTGGGAGAGCTGGAAGGCTATATGAAACCATGGCTCCACTATTAAAGAGCCAACACCCTAAATAACTCAGCCTGACACAGCACAGATGCAGCAATTTGAAAAGCACCAGGGGTGTAATAAAGGAGATTTAGTGACTAATTTTAGGAGGTGTGCTAGAAGGGTAGGGATCCACAGGAAATTTCTTCAGGAACAAAGTGCTGGCGGGTACCATTTTTCTTGCCCTCTCCCAGTGGAAATAGCTGGATGCTTGTAGGAGCCAATTCTAACACACTCAACCTACCTTGTTAGCACCATGTGCCCTGCCCTGAAGTTCCCCTGCAGATATGCCCCACCCTACTTGCCTGCCTCAGCAAGCATCCCTGCAAAGTGACTCTGCCCTGTCATACTCAGCCAGACCAGAACCAGAGCCCCTACAAAGCAACTCCTGCCCCAAGGAAGGGAGAATATAAATCTATACACCAGTGCACCAACAGTTCCTGTAGCTGGGCTTATAAGCTAGCAGCATAGGGAGCAAGCCCAGACCATTGGTGGGCATGCAGCTGTCACAGTGGCTAATTACAAAAAGCCAGGGTAAGGGCCAGCACTGCCCAGCAGTAAGTCTACGGCAACTGTAGCTTGGCCCCTCAACAGCACAGGGAGCAAGCCCTGTCCAGTGTGCCCACAGCAGGTGAAGCAGGTCATTGAAGCCAGCTACAATGAGGGCCAGCATCACTCACCAGTATGCCCACAGTAATTTCAACTCACAACAAGAGAAGATAGGAACCCACCAGAAGGAACACCCCTGGAGTACATGGTTCTAGTGACCTGGCAAAATTTTCTACAGGGAACCATAGGACCTCTTCTGCACAAGTTCACTACTTTTAAGACCAGGAAATATAGCTGGCCTACTGAACACAGGGAAAAACACAGAGTGTTAGAAAAAATGAGGACAAAGTCCTCAAACGAAATGTCACAAATGAAAGAACAATAAAATCACAGGAAAAAAAAAAACCTAAATGAAGCAGATAAGCAATATGCCTGTTAAAAAGTTCAAAGTAATGGTCATAAAGATACTCGCTAGACTTAAGAGAAGAGTGGACAAACTCAGAAAGAACTTTGAACAAAGAGACAGAAAAGATAAAAAATAATGAGTCAGAGCTGGAGAATATGAGAACTAAAATGAAAATTACACTATAGGGAGTCAACAGCAGATTACAGGATGCAGAAGAACAAATCAATGATCTGGAAGACAGGGGAATGGAGATCAACCAAGGTCACGAGACACAAAAATAAAGAAAAAGGAATCCAAGTATAACACCAAAAAATGTCATCAAACCACAAGGGAAGAGAGCAAAAGAAGAAAGGAAAAGTAAACAACTACAAAAACAACCAGAAAACAATTTTAACAAAATATCATTAAGTATATTCAAACCCATAATTATTTTTAATGTAAATGGACGAAATGCCCCAATCAAATGGCATAACTGAGTGGATAAAAAAAACAAGACCCATATGTATGCTGACTACAAGAGAGTCATCGCAGGGGCACCTGAGTGGCTCAGTCGGTTAAGTGGCTGACTTCAGCTCAGATCATGATCTCACGGTTCGTGAGTTTGAGTCCCACATCAGGCTCTGTGCTGACAGCTCGGAGCCTGGAGCCTGCTTCCAACTCTGTCTCCCTCTCTCTCTGTTCCTCCCCTACTCACACTTTGTCTCTCTTTCAAAAATAAATATATATATAAAAAAATAAAGAGATTCAATTCAGACCTAAAGACACCCACAGACTGAAAATGAAGAAATGGAAAAAGATATTCCATGTAAATGGAATGGGAAAAATAAAGCTGGGGTAGCAATACTTATATTTTTAAACAAAGATGAATAAAAAACAAAAAGGGCATTATGTAATGATAGAGGAATCAAACCAACAAGAGAATATAAAATTGTAAATATCTGTGCACTCAACATAGCAACATCTAAATACATAAAGAAAATATTAACAGTCATAAAAGGAGAAATGATATTTACATATAATAACAGTAGGTGAATTTAGCACCATGTTTACATCAGTGGATAGATCATCCAAACAAAATAAGTAAACAGTGACAATGAATGACACATTAGACCAGATGGACTTTAATAGACACATACAAAACATTCCATCAAAAAAGAGCAGAAAACATTGTTTTCAAGTGCACATGAAACATTCTCCAAGATAGATCACATGTCAAGCCACAAAATAAGTGTCAGTTAAGTTTAAGAAAACTGAAAACATATCATGCATCGTTTCCAACCACAATGGTATGAAACTAGAAAGCAACTACAAGAAAAAACCTCAAATACATGGAGGCTAACCAACATGCTACTAAATAATCAATGGGTCAACTAAGAAATCAAAGAGGAAATTTTAAAAAATACATGGAGACAAATGAAAATGAAAACATAACAGTCCAAATCTTTGGGACACAGGAAAAACAATTCTAAGAGGAAAGTAGCAATATAGACCTACCTCCAGATACAAGAAAAATCTCAATCTTATTTTATAGGCTTAATAAACTAGAAATAATGAACAAATTATTTCCAAAGCTAGAAGAATGAAGGAAATCATATAGATTACATTGAAAAAATAGAAAAGATGAAAGAAACCAAGAACTGGTTGATAAACTTTACCTACTTTCATCAAGAAAAGAAGAGAGAACTCAAATAAATAAAATCAGTAATGAAAGGACAAAAATTACAACCATCCCTGCAGAAACACAAAGACTTATAAGAGAATACTATGAAAAATTATATGCCAACAAATTGGGCAACCTAGAATAAATAGGTAAATTCCTATAAATATACAATCTTCTGAAACTGAATCATGAAGAAATTGAAAATTTAAACAGACTCATTATCAGTAACAAAATTGAACTGGTAATCAAAACACTCCCAAAAAAACAAAAGTCCAGGAAAGATGGCTTTACAGGTGAACTCTACCAAATATTTAAAGAAGAGTTTCTATTCTTCTCAAACTATTCCAAAAATTAGAAGAAGGAAAACTTCAAAATTTATCCTAAGAGACCAGCATTATCCTAATATCAAAACCAGACAAACACACTATAAAAAAGAAAACTGCAAGCCAATATCCTTGATGAATATAGATGCAAAAATCCTCAAAAATATATTACCAAATCAAATTTAACAGTAACTTAAAAGGATCATACAACACCAGGATTTATTCCAAGGATGCATGGATGCTTCAACATTCACAAATCATTATGATACCTCACATTAACAAGAGAAATGACTAAAAAAAACCATTAGATCACCTCAATAGATGCAAAAAAAGCATGTGAAAAAAACACAACATCCATTCATTATAAAAACTCAAAAACAGGCTTAAAGGAAACATACCTCAACATAATAAAGGCCATATATAAAAATCCCACAGCTAAGATCCTATTAAATGGCAAAAACCTGAAAGCTTTTCCTCTAAGACCAGGAATAAGATAAAGATGTTTACTCTCACCACTTTTTTCAACATAGTAGTGGAAGTCCTAACCATAGCAATCAGACAAGAAAAATAAAAAGTATCCAAATTAGAAAAGAAGAAGTAAACGTGTCACTATTTGTAGATGACATATTATATATAGAAAACCTCATAAAGACTCCCCAAAAACTATTGGAACTAACAATGAATTCAGTTGCAGGATACAAAATTGATATACAGAAACCTGTTGCATTTCTACATACTAATAACACATTAACAGAGAAAGAAATTAAGAAAACAATCCCATTTACCACTGCACCAAAAAGAATAAAATACTTAGGAATAAATTTAACCAAAGAGATGAAACAAATATACTATGAAGACTATAAGACCTTAATGAAAGAAACTGAAAGTAACACAAATGAAAAAATACACCATGTTCGCATATTGAAAGAATTAATATTGTTAAAATGTCCATATTACCCAAAGCAACCCAGATTCAATGCAATCTCTATCAAAATATCAATAGTATTTTTCACAGAACCATAATAAAGAAACCTAAATTTGTATGGAACCACACAAGAGCACCAAAGCACCAAAACAATCTTGAAAAAGAATAACAAAGCACAATCTCAGATTTCAAGCTATAGTACAAAGCTATGGGAATCAAAAGAGTAAGGCACTGACAGAAAAACAGGATAGAGAGCTCAGAAATAAACACATGCTTCTTTGGTCAGTTAATCTATGACAAAAAGAGGCAATAATATAGAATGGGGAAGAGTCTCTTCAGCAACTGGAATTGGGAAAACTGGACATCAACACACAAAAGAAGGAAACTGGGCCACTTTCTTATATCATACACAAAAATAAACCTAAATTAGATTAAAGGCCTAAATTTGAGGCCTAAAATCATAAAACTCCTGGAAAAAAAATATACACAGTAATCTCTTGGACATCACCCTTAGCAACATATTTACAAATACGTCTCTTCACACAAGGGAAACAAAAGCAAAAATAAACTATCAGTACTACATCAAAATAAAACCCTTTGCACAGCAATGGAAACCACCAACAAAGCGAAAAGGCAGCCTACCAAATGAGAGAATATATTTGCAAATGACATATGCAATAAGAGGTTAATATCCAAAATGTATACATAACTTATACAATTCAATACCAATCCCCCCCTCCAGATAATTTTGCATCATTTCCAACCGCACTGGTATGAAACTAAAAATCAACTACAAGAAGAAACCTCAAATACATGGAGGCTAAATAACATACTACTGAATAATCAATGGATCAACCAAGAAATCAAAGAGGAAATTTAAAAAAATACATGGAGACAAATGAAAATGAAAACACAATAGTCCAAATCTTTCAAGCCCCACTTGAGTGTGGAGATTGCTTAAATAAATAAAACTAAAATAAATAAATAAATAAATAAATAAATAAGATTTTCTGGCACAAAAACAGACACTCAAATCAATGGAACAGAATAGAGAACCCAGAAATGGACCCATAAACGTATGGCCAACTAATCTTTGACAGAGCAGGAAAGAATATACAATTGAATAAAGACAGTCTCTTCAGCAAGTGGTGGTGGGAAAACTGGACAGTGACATGCAGAAGAATGAACCTGGATCACCTTCTTACACCATACACAAAAATAAACTCAAAATGGATGAAAGACCTAAACGTAAGACAGGAAGCCATCAAAATCCTCAAGGAGAAAGCAGGCAAAAACCTCTTTGATCTTGGCTGCAGCAACTTCTTACTCAACACATCTCCAGAGGCAAGGAAAACAAAAGCAAAAATGTACTGGGACCTCATCAAAATAAAAAGCTTCTGCACAATGAAGGAAACAATTAGCAAAACTAAAAGGCAACTGACAGAATGGGAGAAGATATTTGCAAATGACATAACAGATGAAGGCTTAGTATACAAAATCCATAAAGAACTTATCAAACTCAACACCCCAAAAACAAATCCAGTGAAGAAATGTGCAAAAAACATGAATAGACACTTCTCCAAAGAAGACATCCAGATGGCCAACGGACACATGAAAAACTGCTCAACATCACTCATCATCAGGGAGATACAAATCAAAACCACAATGAGATACCACCTCACACCTGTCAGAAGGGCTAACATTAACAACTCAGGCAACAACAGGTGTTGGTGAGGATGCGGAGAAAGAGGATCTCTTTTGCATTGCTGGTGAGAATGTAAGTTGGTGCAGACACTCTGGAAAACAGTACGGAGGTTCCTCAAAAAATTAAAAATAGAACTACCCTATGACCCAGTAATTGTACTACTAGGTATTTATCCAAGGGATACAGGTATGCTGTTTCAATGGGACACATGCACCCCAATGTTTATAGCAGCACTATCAACAATAGCCAAAGTACGGAAAGAGCCCAAATGTCCATCAGTGGATGAATGGATAAAGAAAATGTGGTGTGTGTGTTTGTGTGTGTGTGTGTGTGTGTGTGTGTGTGTGTATACACACACACACATACATACATACAAATGGAGTATTACTCGGCAATCAAAAAGAATGAAATCTTGCCATTTGCAACTACGTGGATGGAATTAGAGGGTATTATGCTAAGTGAAATTAGTCAAAGAAAGAAAAATATCATATGACTTCACTCAAAAGAGGACTTTAAGACACAGAACTGATGAACATAAGGGAAGGGAAGCAAAAATAATATAAAAAGAGGGAGGGGACAAAACATAAAAGACTCTTAAATATGGAGAACAAACAGAGGGTTCCTAGAGGTGTTGTGGGGGGGGGATGGGCTAAATGGGTAAGGGGCATTAAGGAATCTACTCTTGAAATCATTGTTGCACTATATGCTAACTAATTTGGATGTAAATTAAAAAAATAAAATTAATAAATAAAAAGTTAAAAAAAAAAGTGAGTTTCATAGAAAGATCTGAGCCAGATGGCAAAAGGGAAACTTCATTTGCTATGGCTTTCAGTCATGAATTTTAGAAACACTGGTTTGCCAACATACTACTTAAGAATTTAATGTTTTTAAAATAACTCTTTGAAGGCCAAGCTCTGTTTTATTTATAACAATCCAGTTTCTAACACAATAGTGAACATGTACCAGAAGTTAGTTGACTTTGATTTCCTTTTGATGTACTCATGTTTTAAGCATACTATCTACTGCAATAAAATTTGCTAACTTCCTTGGAAAATTAAAGCATATATACTTTACCTTGCCATATAAACAGTAAATGTTTGTTAAAATTTTTACCAGAAGACAAATTTCAACAGAAAATCCATTAGGATGTTAACATTTATCTCCACTTACTTTACAGATGCCAAAGGAAAATTGTAATAGACCATTCAACTTGGACTTCAAGAGCAAATGAATTGCATGTTATTTGGCCAAAGCCTTCATAAAAGTGTGTCTGACTTAGAGGATACCAAACCCTGGGTTTGGTTTTAACAGCACATTTGTTATATGGATACTTTCCTCTACCATTTCAAATTTTTGCCTTAGATCCTACCATGTTCTGAATAAAAATATGCTTACCTGGGGAGTGTGTTACTTTTTTAAAAATTCTTTTTAATGTTTATTTCTTTTTGAGAGAGAGAGGGAGAGAGAGACAGAGTGTGAGCGGGAAAGGGGCAGAGATAGAGGGAGACAGAATCTGAAGCAGGTTCCGGACTCTGAGCAGTCAGCACAGAGCCCAAGGCAGAGCTCACTCATGAACCGTGAGATCATGACCTGAGCCAAAGTTGGACGCTTAACTGCCTGCCACCCATGTCCCAATGCATTATTTTGAATATAATTATTGACATATTGCTATTGTTATCTTAATAAGCTAATTCTGCAATAACAACTGTGGTGGTAAGAAATCTGGTGAAATAGCTGTGCTACATCCTCATAAAATATAAATAAATAAAAACAATAAATAATGCCAATGGCAACTATGTTCATAATCACAGTAACAATACTGCACTTCTCTCCCAATACAGTTCACAATTCCAACTTCCTACCTCACACCTATCCATATGCACAACTGGAAGAGTATCTGGTTTTATCTTTTTATAATATTTCTTCTTTACATTAATAGTCACTCTTGAAAAGTAACTTACCTTATACATGGAGTCAAAGTTTAAAATCACCAGTTATCATACATATTCCATTTTATTTTTAAACAAATTTTTAAGTGTTTTATTTATTTTCAAAAGTGAGCGAGAGGGAGAGGGGCAGAGAGAGAGACACACACAGAATCCAAAGCAGGCTCCAGGCTCTGAGCTGTCAGCACAGAGCCCCATGTGGGGCTCAAACCCACAAACCATGAGATCATGACCTGAGCCGAAGTCTGATGCTTAACCGACTGACCCACCCACACACCCCACATGCACTCCATTTCAAACCGCTTCTGTATTTTAACTATTAAAATTAAAATGTTTTAAATTCGTTGATGTATTAGTACAAAAATAGTGTATATGTTATAACACTCACATTTATGTAATAATTTTAACATTCAAATTCCAAAATGGCAAGAATTTTATTTAACATATATATGTGATAATTTTTCAAATAACAAAGTTCATTTAAGATTCTAAGAAGTTATTTTGTTAGTAAAATCACCAATATACCTTAAAGACATTTCAAAAAAATCTTTTTCAAAATTAGTTATAATATTAATGTCTACAGAAATTCAGTATAATCTACAGTGCGAGATGATCATTGGGGATCATTTCCTGTCTTTCATATAGTATACATAAATCAGATTATCTCATGACCTCAATGTGAAACTTCAAACAGTTGACTATTTTTCCATTTCAACCAGAAGTTATTTCCTTTATACCTGACTGGTTCTTAAGCACAGATTTAGACACTAGCTTTCACATGTTAGGTGCATTTCTTATCTGGTGAATATAGCCATATCTGAATATTAAAGGAAAATATAAATAATATTATCTTTGCTATGCAAATTAGAAATGCCTTTGGGATAAAACAAGGCCTCCAGGTACTTTCAAATAAGCAGATGCAGAAGTGTATTTCATGTTCAGTTTACTTCCCAACTACTTTAAATACTATTGATCTCAGCATTGTTTATATATAATTATATCTGGATCATTTTCCTTTGAAACACTTACTTTTGATGATAACATGAAAATTTACCAAAGGCACTGAAAGGAATAGGTAACCCTTTATCAATGTTACTGAATGGCCAGTGATTATTGTTGGTGTGTCATGTGAACATTTTAAAGTTACCATAATTGTTTTATTTTTATTGCTGTAGAGTCTATTTAAGTAAGCATTTATGTCTTTTCTTACTGTTTTAAAAAATGAGAAATATTTGTTCATAAAGTAATTTTTAATACTACATATAGTTTTCAAATGTCCAATCTACAGTAAAACACTATAATCCTACTCAATGGGTTTTGGGGGTCACTCTTTACTTCCTGGTTTATATTGTCTTATAAAATGATAAATTTGTTAAAACAATGAGGATTGCTTGGTGCTACTTCCAGATAACAGAATGGATGTGCCTGCCATTCATTCATAAGAATAATATAGTTTAGATTTACAGATGGTTTTTGAATGTTTTAGTTTGTTTACTAATTATGAATTCATTATATACCCACCTTAGCCCCCAACACATACATAAAAGTAAATAATTCCCAATGGCAACTGAAGGCCTATACTTAACTTTAAGCTAGAATTCTGTGATACTATTGTCCACACATAAATGAAAATAAGATGCTTTGAAGAAATAGACCCTCCAGAAACAACTAATGACCTATTTCACTTGATTTTATGAGTAACTTCATCAGTTTTATAGATGTTGGACCTATCCCAGCTGGGACTCTCCCATTATAATTCACATAATCATGTTCATTTGAATAAAACTCTATGGCAGATATGGCATACAGGCTTTCTGACCTGAGCAAAAGCAGAGAGCTGACTGGAATGCTGTTTTAATTCAAGACTCATTAGGAAAGAGAGTTGTGACTAGCCAGTAAAGACTACTGGCATGGAAGGGGAAAAATGATGACACAATGGCCAAGTATTTGTCCCCCTCCCCCAGGGTAAAAGCTTTTCACCCATCAACTGCTTAAATCCCATGTGAATAGTAGGTTCTAACAATGTCATGTCACTCAGTCCAATTAACTCATATATACAGTGTCAAAATGCAAGTTTTTAAAAACATGATCATCTTCCACTCCTAAGAAAAAGTATTCCAAGTACTTCTCTCTGTCTCCTTCAAAGCACAATTAAATACCCTAGGCATTATATATAAAACAAGAAAACTCTGAAGGTGGAAGAAAAAAGACAGGCTGGGAATCTTGAAGCTCAAGGAACAACACACTGATGAGTTCCCTGGATTTTCCTCATGTATCCCAGACTTGGAGCAGAAAAAGTTGACAACCTAGAAAGGCCAAGTACTGGAGTTAAAAAAATAAAATAAAATAAAACTCTCAGCAAAAGCCTGATTTATCTAGCCAAAAAAACTGGAAAGAGGCAGCCTAACAAGAAAGAAAACTTTAGACATGAACCACTCTATCCCAGCCCATCACCACAAGAAAAAACAATGCGGCCCCACTACCACCCATACCAACAAAGGCCTAGTGGGGAACCTAGATTTCAATCCATGAAAGGCTGTAAGAAGACTCCTCACCTCCCCTTCCTTAGCGGGGCAATGTCAGAACTTTTACTGTTCTGGAGAATCCTTACATTAGATCTTGCACATCATCCACACCCAAAGCAAATACCACAAGCCAAGAGATCTTGCCTCACAGGGAAAAGTAATCAGGACTTTCACCACTGCCTGGTGGTCAGTGAAGGCCACAAGAGGAATAGTAAGGAGGCACTCCCAGCTCCTCCCAGCCAGGGTACGCCAGAGGAGGCCCAGAAGAGAGTGGTAACTCCCATACCCATTCAGCAATAATGAGAAGCCCTTCCCCACTCCTCAGGTGTCAACAAAGGCCAAGAAAGGAATCCAAACTTCTAACCTCTCCTACAGTAAAAAGGAGGCACCACCTCTTTCCTGAAGGAATGGTAACAAAGAAAGTCAGAAACATAAGGTTTAAATAAGACACTGAGTCCATAACATATGAAAGTGAATTTTTAAAAAAATCAACAGAATCTAAAACCAAGATGACAGAGATGTTAGAATTATCTGACAAAAATTTAAAGCAAATAATTGTGAAAATGTTTTAACAAGCAATTATAAAGGCACAAGAAACAAACTAGAAGCCTTCACAAAGACATAAAAAGTCTCAGCAAAGAGAAACAGATACAAAGAAAAATCAAATGGAATTTTAGAAATGAAAAATACAAAAAAAACAAAATAATCCTACAGAGGACAGAGTAAAGAATCAGTGAACCAGAGAAGAGAAAAATAGAAACTAAGATGACTAGTTCTTATTTCCCCTGAAGACATAACTTTCTTTGTCTCCATAAACATTTCTAAAAATCCTCCAACTATAACCATTAATTATTTTCAAATTTCTAGAAACTTTTCCTCAGGTTTTCATGGATTATTTCCTTATACTGTATAATGCCAAAGACAAAACATTAGCATAAATGAATAAAGTATTTATCATGTTGCAGGCTTTAACTTAAAGGATTTTTACATATCAAATACTTTATAAAGGCAACACATATACACTTATAACTAGACTTAGCAATAGACTTAGCAATAGTCTAGATGTTTATGTTTGACCTACTATGTATTTATTATGAAATTCCTATGTATCTATGAAATTCCTAGATGTTTATGTTTGACCTACTATGTATTTATTATTTTACTACATTCAGCCTTTACTAACAAAATTCTTTACCTTTAAGTTTTAAAAGCTTAGTCAATTCTAGAATGATATCCAGAAAATAAAAAGAAATATCCATAGAAAAACCTTAGGCATTCATATCTTTTACAATTATGAAAACTATATGATTTAAAGGCAGTAAACAACTGGAGTATTTGCAATTATTTTGAGTAATTCTCAATACTCTGACACCCATAATGTATTTTATTCACATAAGATTTTAAAAATACTCAGATTTCTTGACCTACTGGCATAGTAAATGAAAGTAATAAAATTATCATTAATCATCTCTAAGCAGATATCCAAAAATGAGAAGAAATCAAGAAAAAGGTAGTTCCACATGCATTTTAGAAAATGATGTTTTCAAAAAATTTTATAAGTATAGTTAACATATAATGTTACACTAGTTTCAGGTGTACATAGTGACTCAACTTCTTAAGTATAGCTACCACATGTCACCATACAAAGCTATTACAATATCATTGACCATAGGGACACCTGAGTGGCACAGTCAGTTAAGCATCCAGCTCTTGATCTCGACTCGTCATGATCTCACAGTTGTGAGATTGAGCCCCGCACTAGGCTCTGCGCTGACAGCAGAATCTACTTGGGATTCTGTCTCTCTCTGTCTCTGCCCCTTCCCTGCTCATGCTCTCTCTCTAAATAAATAAATGAACATTTAAAGAAAAACAATATTGGGGTGCCCGGGTGGCTCAGTCGGTTAAGCATCCGACTTCCGCTCAGGTCATGATCTCACAGTTTGTGAGTTCAAGCCCCGTGTCGGACTCTGTGCTAAAAGCTCAGAGCCTGGAGCCTGCTTCGGATTCTGCGTCTCCTTCTATCTCTGCCCCCTCCCCCACTAGTGCTCTGTTTCTCTCTGCCTCTCGAAAATAAATAAATAAATATTAAAAAAAAATTTTAAACTAGTATCACTGACTATATTTTCTATGCCATGCCTTTTATCCCCATAACTGGAAATCTATATCTCCCACTCCCCTTCACTCATTGTATCCATCCTCTGATTCCCCTCCCCCCCGGCAACCATTAGTTTGTTTATATTTACAGATATGATTCTGTTTATTAATTTGTTTTTTTAGATTCCACACATAAGTGAAATCATTTATTTGTCTTTGATTTATTTCACTTAGCATAATACCCTCTAGGTCAATCTATGTCACAAATGACAAGATCTCACCCTTTTCATAACTGCATAATATTCCATTGAAGATATATACCACATCTTCCTTATTTATTCATCAGTGGACACTTAGGTTGCTTCCACATCTTGACTATTGTAAATAGTACTGCAATAAACACAGGGGTCCATATATCTTTTTGAATTACCATATTCCTTTTCTTTGGATAAATACCCAGTAGAATTATTGGATCATATGGTATTTCTATTTTTACTTTTTGAGGACCCTACATACTATTTTCCACAGTGGCTGTACCAGTTTGCATTCCCACCAACAGTGCATAAGTTTTCTTTTTCGTCCACACACTCACCAAGTCTTATTTCTTGTCTTTTTTATTTTAGTCATTCTGACAGGTATACGGTGATATCTCATTGTAGTTTTGATTTGCATTTTCCTGATGGTTACTGATATGGAGCACCTTTTCATGTGTCTGCTGGACATCTGTATGCCTTCTTTGGAAAAACACACTACCCAAAGCAATCTACAGATTCAGTGCAATTCCTATCAAAATGGCATTTTTCACAGAACTGAAACAAATAGTACTAAAATTTGTATAGAACCAGAAAAGATTCCAAAGAGCCAAAGCAATCTTGAGAAAGAAAAATGAAGCCAGAGGTATTGCAATTCCAGATTTCAAGATATAGTACAAAGCTGTAGTAATCAAAACACTATGGTACCAGCACAAAAACAGACACATAGATCAACAGCACAGAATAGACAGCCCAGAAATAAACTCATGCTTATATGGTCCATTAATCTTCAACAAAGGGGCAAGAATATGCAATGGGGAAAATACAGTCTCTTCAATAAATGGTGCTGGGAAGACTAAACAGCAACATGTAAAAGAATAAAATTGGACTTTCTTTCACCAAACACAAAAATAAACTCAAAATGGATTAAAGACCTAAATGTGAGAACTGAAAGTGTTTTAGCAAATTTTTAAGCAATAGCTGTTTTAAAACTTCTAATCAAAAAAAAAAAAGGAATCAATTTTAAAATAAAGCTACCCCAAGATCTCAGTGGCTTAATACCCACCCATCCACCATTTATTCCTAATAGCAGGCTTTGATACGTTAGAAATGGACGGAGAAAGGAGAGTGCTCTGCTTTACTGAGTCACTCAGAGACCAAGGCTTCTTACATCTTGTGGATCCTTAGTCCTCTGAATCCTTCCCATTCGGCTGGCAGATAGGACAAGAGAGCTGGTGGAAGAGTGCCTGGTGTAAAAAGTATCTTTCACATGCTACGCCTAAAAGTGGGATACATTATATCCAGCCACAATCCATTTACCATAAATAAGTTGTAACGTCATACTTAAAGGCAAGGAAAACTGAAAAACAGTCTAGTTACATGCCCAGAAAATATAAAGTACAGATTTCAGCTTAGGTCATGATCTCATGGTTCATGGGATT
Organism: Panthera tigris; assembly: GCF_018350195.1. Lineage (NCBI taxonomy): Eukaryota > Metazoa > Chordata > Mammalia > Carnivora > Felidae > Panthera > Panthera tigris. Next base: position 41,781,529 of record NC_056672.1, on the reverse strand, counting down.
GAGCTCTTGCTGTTAGCACAGAGCCTGCTTGGGAATCTATTTCCGTCTCTCTCTCTCTGCCTCTCCACCATGATCTCTCTCTCTCTCAAAATAAATAAATAAACTTAAAAAAACCTTCAGAATTGATTACCCCCATCCCACCACACCCACACCCCCAGTCATAATCCTTATTCAATAGGACCTTAAACCTCTCACGTTTCAAATTAAAACAAAACACAGCTAAGCTAAACAAAACAAAACAAAACAAAACAGGAAAAAGATAGGTCTTTACAACAAATGATTAAAGTATACCATTTGTATAAAGTATAATAAAATAAATTTTTGTGGTTATAAATACTGCTTTAAATATATTTATTCAACAAGTAATTTAAGAATGTTAATATCAAAAGACCAGGGAACCTGGGTGGCTTGGTTGGTTAAGCATCTGACTCTTGATTTTGGCTCCGGTCAGGATCTCACAGTTTGAGAGATTGAGCCCTGAGTCTGCCCTGTTAGCGCTGTTAGTGCAGAGCCCTCTTGGGATTCTCTCTCTCTCTCTCTCTCTCTCTCTCTGCCCCTCCCACCACTAGCACACTCTCTTGCTTTCTCAAAATAATAAACTTAAAAATACCCAAAGCCCTAAAAATCTAATGAACAGTCACATACTTTTGTCTCTTATTTTTATCCAAATTATACGTTACTTTTCCACACAAACAGAGTAATGTGATACAACAAAAAAGAACTGTACCCAGCACCACCTATAATTGTTCTCAACTCATATACCTACATTATTTCTCTTTGTTGCTGTTGTTACAATTCCTTTAAAAAGATGAGGAAGTGTTTATGTTTCTCCCCATGTATTTCATTAAATTTTTTTTTAGTGTAGTAAGAAAATGTAACATAAGCTCATAAAAATTTTTAGAGGGTGCCTGGGTGGCTCAGTCAGTTGAGCATCTGACTTTGGCTCAGGTCATGATCTCATGGTTTGTGGGTTCAAGCCCCATGTCAGTCTCTGTGCAGACAGCTCAGAACCTGGAGTCTACTTCAGGCCCTGTGTCTCCCTTTCTCTCTGCCCCTCCCCCATTCTCTCTCTCGCTTTCTCTCTCTCTCTCTCAAAAATAAATAAACAATAAAAAAATTTAGTGCACAATACAGAATTGTACAATGTTGTACAGACCTGAAGAACTTACTCATCTTGTATAACTGAAAATTTATAACTATTGAACAAAAACTCCCCATTACACACTTTCCCCCAGCCCTGAAAAAAACAATTCTATTCTCTGTTTCTATGAGTTTGACTATTTTAGATACTTCATAGAAGTGAAATCATGCAATATGTCTACTTCAGTGATTGGTTTTCACTTAGCATAATGTCTTCCAGGTTTATTCATGTTGCACATAGCAGGATTTCCTTCTTTCTAAAGGCTGAATAACATTCCTTTACATGTATATATCACATTTTGGTTTTATCTATTCACCCACCAGTGAACATTTATGTTATATCCATATCTTGGATATTGTGCAATGCTGTAATAAACATAGGAATGTGTTATCTCTGATATTATGGTTTTATTTCCTTTGGGTATATACCCAGAAGTAGGATTGCTGGATCATTCTAATCTTTTGAGTAACTCCCACACAGTTTCCCATAATGCCTGCACATCAGTGTGCAAGGATTCAATTACTACACATCCTTGCAAACACTAGTTACCTTTTGTTTTTTGTTTTTGTTTTTGTTTTTGTTTTTTAATAATCGCCATCCTACCATTTATTCAAGTCCTGTGTCCATTTCTAAACTGGGTTTTTGGCTACTGAATTGTATGTGTTCCTTACATATTTTGGATATTAACACATTATTAGACATATAGTTTGCAAATATTTTCTCCCATCTATAGTAGCCCTTCCATCTGTTTCCTGTGCTGTGCAGAGCTTTTTTTTTTTTTTTTTGGTTCTTCCTTTTTTTCCTTTAAATTTTAGTTAACATACAGTTTAACACTGGTTTCAGAAATTGTATTCAGTGATTCGTCACTTACATACAATATCCACTTCTCATCACAAGTCCCTTTCTTAATACCCATCACCCATCTAGTCCATCTCCCACCCACCTCCCTCCATCAACTCTCCGTTTGTTCTCTACGGTTAAGAGTCCCTTGCGGTTTGTTTCCCTCTCTTCTGTCCCCCACCTCTTCCCATTTGTTCATCTGTTTTGTTTCTTAACCTCCATATGAGTGAAATCATATGGTATTTGTCTTTCTCTGATTGACTTTTTTGCTTAGCATAATCATTCTAGCTCCATCCAGGTCATTGCAAATGGCAAGATTTCATTCTTTTTTATGGCTGAGTAATATTCCATTGTATATAAATACACCACATCTTCTTTATCCATTCATCAGTTGAGGGATATTTAGGCTGTCTCCATAATTTGGCTATTGCTAATGATGCTGCTATAAACATCAGGGTGCACGTACCCCTTCAAATCTGTATTTTTGTATCTTCTGGGTAAATACCTAATAGTGAAATTGATAGATCATAGGTAGTTTTATTTTTAGTTTTTTGAGGAACCTCCAACTGCTCTCCAGAGTGGCTGCACCAGTTTGCATTCCCACCAGCAGTGCAAGAGGGTTCCCCTTTCTCCACATCCTTGCCAATACCTGTTGTTTCTTATGTTGTTATTTTTAGCCATTCTGAAAGGTGTGAGGTGGTATCTCATCGTGGTTTTGATTTGTATTTCCCCGATGATAAGTGATGTTGAACATCTTTTCATGTGTCTTTTGGCCATCTGGATGTCTTCTTTGGAAAAGTGTTTATTCATATCTTCTGCCCATTTCTTCACTGGATTGTTTGTTTTTGGTTGTTGAGTTTGGTAAGTTCTTTATAGATTCTGGATACTAACCCCTTATCAGATGTGTCATTTGCAAATATCTTCTCCCATTCCAGAGGCTGCCTTTTAGTTTTGCTGATTGTTCCCTTCACTGTGCAGAGCTTTTCATTTTGAGGTAGTCCCACTTGTCTATATTTGCTTTTGTTGCTTATACTTTTGGTCATATCATAGAAATTGCCTCCGATACCAACGTCATGAAGTTTTTCCCTTATGTTTCTTTCCCATGGTTTTACAGATTTGGTCTTAAAATCTTTAATTCATTTTTGAGTTGATTTTTGTGTACAGTAAAATAAGGATTCCAATTTCATTTTTCTGTATATGAATATCCAATTCTCCCAACACCACTGTTGAAGAGACTATCCTTTAACCATTGGCACTACTATCAAAAAATCAGTGACCATGTTTGCAAGGTTTTATTTGAGTTTTCTATTATGTTCCCCTGGTCTATATGTCTGTTTTTATGACAGTACCATACTGTTTTGATTACTGTCACTTTGTAATAGATTTCAAAAGCAGAAGTGTGATGCCTCCATCTTTGTTCTTCTTGCTCAAAATTGCTTTAGATAATCAAGATCTTTTTGTGATACATTTTAGGATTGTTCTATTCCTATGAAAAATGCATTGGGATTTTGATAGAGACTGTAAAACTATAGAGTGTGATGAGTATTATGGATATTTTAACAATATTAAGTTTTCCAATCCAGGAACACAGAATGTCTTTCCATTTAATTATGTCTTTTTAATTTCTTACATCAATGTTTTACAGTTTACAGTACAAGCCTTTTGCCCCCTTTGTTAAGTTTATTCCTAAGTACTTTATTCTTCCCATGATATTTTTAGGGAATAGTTTTCTTACTTTCTTTTTGGAATAGTTCTTTGTTAGCATAAAGAAATGCAACTCATTTTTGTATATTGATTTTGTATCCTGCAACTTTACAAAATCATTTATTCTATTGTAAGTCTCTCTGTGCTCTTTAGGGTTTTCTACCTGCAGATGTCATCTCCGGAGACAGGTTTCTTCCTTCACAATTTGTTGCCTTTTGTTTCTTTTTTCTTGTCTAATTCCTCTAGCTAATACTGTGATGAACAGAAGTGCAGAGAGTAAAAACCCTTGGCTTGGCCCTACTCTTTAAAAAGCTTTCAGCTTTTCACTATTAAATAGTATTTAAGGGCACCTGGGTGGCTCAGTTGGTTAAGTATCTGACTCTTGGTTTCCACTTAGGTCATGGCCCCATGGTTTTATGTGTTCAAGCCCCACATCAGGCTCCATGCTGGCAGTGTGGAGAAGCTTGGAGTCCCTCTCTCTCTGCCCCTTCCCCACTCATGCTGTCTCTGTCTCTCTCAAAATAAATAAACTTAAAAAATTAAATATTGTTAGATGTGAGTGAGCTTTTCATATATGGTTTTTATTATACTGAGGTAAATTCCTTCTATACCTAGTTGAGAGATTTTATCATGAAATGATGTCAAGTTCTGTCAAATGCTTTTTATGAATCAATTTGAGATGATCATGGTATTTTTATCCTTCATAATGTGATGTATCTCATTTATTTATTTGCATATGTTGAACCATCCCTGCATCCCAGGAATAAATCCTACTTTATCGTGGTGTATGATATTTTGAAAGACCGGTTGAATTCAGGTTACTAGCATTCTGTGGAGATTTTTTACATCTACATTCATCAGGGGTATCGGTCTGCAGTTTTCTTACAGTGTCCTCTTCTGGCTTTGGTATCAGAATAATGCTGGTTTTGTAAAATGAATTTAGAGAGGCTTCCTTTTAATTTTTCGGAGAAATTTAAGAAGTATTAATATTAATTCTTCCTTAACATGTGGGAGAATTCATCAGTAAAGCCGTCTGCTCCTGCAATTTTCCTCGTTAGAAGGTTTTTGATTACTATTTAAATCTCCTGATTCATTATAGGTTCTTCAGAAATTCTATTTCATCATGATTCAGTCTTGATAGGTTGTTTCCTGAAATTTATCCATTCTTTTATGTTATCCAAGTTTTTGACATATATTTGTTCACAGTAGTCTCTTATGATCCTTTTTATTTCTGTGGCATCAGTTGTAATGTCTCTTCTTTCATTTCTGAATTTATTTCTTTGAACCCTCTTTTTCTCTTACTTATTCTGGCTAAAGTTGTGTGAATTCTGTCGTCTTTTCAAAAAACTTTCAGTTTCATTAATTTTTTCTCAATTTTTAGTTTTATCTTTTTTTATTGCTTTTATAGTCTCATTTATTTATGCTCAATATTTCCTCCCATCTGCTAACTTTGGACTTTTTCTTTTTCATGTCCTTAGGTGTAAAGCTAATAGTTTTTTAATCTTTCTTCTTTTTTTAATGTAGGTCTTTACCACTATAAAATTCCAGCTTAGTATATATTTTGTTGCATCCCATAATGTTTCATATGTTGTGTTTTCATTTTCATTTGTCTCAAGATATTTTCTCTTTTGATTTATTCTTAATCCACTCATTGCTCAACAGCGTGTTGTTTAATTTCTATATATTTGTGAATTTTCCAGTTATCCTTCTGCTATTGATTTCTAAATTCATTCTATTCTCACTGGAAAAAATACTGATGATTTTTTTTCTTATATTAGTTAAGACTTGTTACCTAAATGTGATTTACCTACAAATGCTCCATGTGCATTTGAGAACAATGTGTAGTGTGAAGTGTTTGGGACATCCTATTACTTCCATTTGGTCAACAGTGTTATTAAAGTCCTCTGTTCCTTAACTGCTGTTCTGTCTAAATATTCTATCTATTCTTAAAAGTGGGGTACCAAAGTCCCCTGTTATTAATGTATTGCTATCTATCTCTCTTTAGATCTGTCAATGTGTCCTTTATGTGCTCTCATGTTAAGGGCATATATTGTTATAATTAGCATATCTTCCTGGTGAATTAACTCTTGTCATTATAAAATGACCGTCTTGGTATCTTGTGACTTAAACTGTTTTGAGTTAAAGTCTACTTTGTATGATATACATTTACTCATTCAGCACTCTAGGTCCTTAGATGGAAAAGTTTAATGAATTTATAAAGTAATTATTGATAGGTAAGGACTTACTATTGCCATTTTTAAATATTGTTTTCTACCCCTCTTGTAATTCCTTCTTTTCTTCTCTTGCTATCTTCCTTGAAATTGTTGATTTTTTGTAGTGATATGCTTTGATTCCTTTCTCTTTTTCTTTTTTATCTTCTATAGATATTTTCTTTGTGGTTACCAGGATGTTCACATAAAACATCTTACATTATAACAGTCCATTATAAGCTGATAAGAACCTAACTTCAATCCCATATAAAAACTATATTTACTTCTCATCCACACTATTATTGATGTCACAATTTGTTTTCTTATATTGAATATCTAATAAACATTTGCAGTTACAGTTATTCTTAAGACTTTTGTCTTTTAAGTTTTATACTAGAACTAAGTGACTTATACACCATCATTACAGTATTACAGTATTCTGTATTTGTCCATATATTTATGTTAGCAGTGAATTTTATATTTTTATCAACTTTTTTGTTGCTATTTAGAACCTTTTGTTTCAACTTGAAGAATCCTTTTAGCATTTTTAGTAAGGCAGCTTTAGTGGTGATGAATTCCCTTAGTTTTTGTTTACCTAGGAAAGTCTGTACCTGTCTTTCATTTTTGAAGGACAGTTTTGCCAGGGATGATAGATGGCAGGTTTTCTTCTTTCAGAAATTTAAATATAGATAGTCTCACTGTCTTCTGGTCTTCAAAATTTCTGCTGAGAAATCTGTTTATTCTCCAATGGGGACTATGACTAGTTTTCTCTTGCTGCTTTCAAAATCCCATTTGATCATTTGATTATACAGTTGACATTTGAACAATGCATGCATTAGGGGCACTGACCCCATGCAGTCAAAAATCCACATATGACTTTTGGTTTCCCCAAAACTTAATGACTAATAGCCTATGTTGACCAGAAGTCTTACCAATAATATATGTATGTGTGTATATATATATATAGAGAGAGAGAGAGAGAGCACATGCCAATTAACACATATTTTGTATGTTCTATGTATTATAAACCATATTCTTACAATAAAATTAGAGAGAATGTTAAGAAAATCAAAAGAGAAAATACATTTATAATACTACACTATATTTGTGGGAAACAATCTGCATATAAGGACCTGCATAGTTCAAATTTGTGTTATTCAAGGCTCAACTATACTTTGATTCTATATATAATTCTTTAGATTCATCCTATTTGGACTCTTTTGAATTTCATCAATATTGATGTCCATTTCCTAATACAGATTTAGGAAGTTTTAAGTCATAATTTCTTTAAAAAAGTTTTCTGTACCTTTCTTCCTTTTTCTTCTGGAACTCCACTAATGTATATTAATAATTAATGTTACCCTTTAAATCCTTTAGGTTTTATTCATTCCTTTTCATTCTTTCTTTTTGCTCCTCTGACTGGATAATTACAAATGACTTATTTTCAAATTCATTGATTCTTTCATCTGCTCAGTCAAGTCTACTATCAAACCCATCTACTAAGCTTTTCAGTTGTTATTCTTTAGCTCTAGAACTTCTGTTCAGTGTTTTTTGTTTTGTTTTTACATTTATTCATTTTTGAGAGACAGAGAGAGACAGAATGTGAGCAGGAGAGGGGCAGAGACAGAGGGAGACACAGAATCCGAAGCAGGCTCCAGGCTCTGAGCTGTCAGCACAGAGCCCAACGCAGGGCTTGAACTCAACAACCGCAAGATCATGACCTAAGCCAAAGTCGTACACTTAACCAACTGAGCCACCCAGATGCCCCTCAGTTCTTTTTTTATAGTCCCTTTTGGTTGATATTTTTTTTCATGTACGATTTTCCCAATTTCCTTAACTGTCTGTGTTTTCTTATAACGGTGAACTTCTTAAACATGATTATTTTTTTTGTTAGGCAATCCATAAACGTCCATTTCTTTGGGGTCAGTTAAGAAACATGTATTTTGTTCCTTTGATTGTTTAATGTTTCCCTTATTCTTCATGTTCCTTGTGCCTTTGTGCTGGTTTCTATGCATTTGAAGAAACAGTCACCTCCCCCCAAGGCTTCTGAACTGGCTTTGACATGGAAAAATCTTCACCAATAAGCCCAGCACGAAATCCTGAGCCTCTCAAACAGCAAGTACCCACTTCTTTTCCTTTGTTTTTAACTGTTCCCACCACATTATGTCAATTCCAGTAGTCTTCCTGGTAAGATGGAGACTAGCCCCTTAAACAGTACATTGAAAGTCTGCAATTCTGGAGGCACACTCCACTCCTCTCCCTCCTTTCTGGGGAAGAAGCCTCAGTTTCTGTGCTTTCTCCCAATCCCAGAGCTGTATCAGGCAACAGCATACTGCCTGCCCTTCTTAGTTTGTTCTTGGCTGCTCAGGCATCTGAACTAAGCTGGTTCCATCAGCACTTCAAGATGAGACAGAATCTAGTCTCTGAGGTAGTGTACCAAAAGGCTAAGGATGCCCTAGAGGTGGATGCCCTACTCTCTCTCTTCCCCACCCCCACCTACCTCAAGGAAGAAATCACAGGCTGAGGCAATCTCTTGGGGCTGAGCAGTGCCTGCTTCGGGGAGAGATTATTCAGGTAACATGTAATTGCTCTTCTTACCTGTTTCAATGCAGTGTTCTCAGTTTTGTGCTTGTCTTGGACTGCAATTTAACTGGAATCTGGACTTATAAAGGTATTTTGGTCTATCGTTAAGATGGTATTTCAGTGTGAGAACTGGGACTTTTTTTTTTTAATGTTTATTTTATTTTTGAGAGAAAGAGAGACAGAGCGAGCATGAGCAGGGTAGGGGCAGAGAGAGAGGGAGACACAAGATCTGAAGCAGGCTCCAGGCTCTGAATGGTTAGCACAGAGCCCAACACGTGGCTCAAACTCACAGACTGCAAGATCATGACCTAAGCTAAAGTCGGGGCTCAACCAACCCACGCGCCCCTAGAACTGGGACTTTCTAATCCACCATCTTGTTGACACCACTCCACCTTTATACTAGTTCTTGAATTTTTAATTTGAGACACAATCTTTTTACTTCTTACTCATCTCCTCCCAGTATAGATATCCCTTGAATCCAATGCTCATAGGAACAGATCTGAGGTGGATTCTCTGTGGAATAGGAAATCTCAAGAGACTGGAGCTCACATACACTTCATTCAATACAGTATCACATATGAAATCCTAACAGTTTTTGATTTAGTCAAGTTAATTAATGAGATAGAAATGTTAATAAAACTCTTCTCCTTTTAAAAAAAATTATATTGTCATTTTATTATTTGCTCAATATTTTGTTTACTATTAACTCTTATGTTACTGGTCTGGTCAAGAGTACTTCAGTCTGAAAACTCATGTCCCTTGAGTTTGAAAATTTCTTGAATTACTTCTTTAATAATGTCCATTTCCTTGTTCTCTACTTCTGAAATTCCTAATAATCACTGGGCGAGCACCTATACTGATTCTCTAATGTTCTTATCTTTTTGCTACCTCTTTGCTCCCATTTCTGGAAAACTTATTCAGCTTTATCTTCCATGGCCTCTAGTAAATTCTTTATTTTGATAATTATATTTAATGTCTATGTGCTCTTTCTCATTATTTGCCTCCTACTTACGTTTCATACATACAAAGTCTCTTGTCTGCCTTAAGATAGTTATTACAAGGGTCCTTCTTTGTTTTCTGCATTGTTTGTCTCCTCTGAGTTCAATTTTTGTTACTTTTGGTATCTGTCTTTCATGTTGATGGTTTTCCTCAAATGTTTTATAATCCTTTATTGTCCATCTATATTTAAGAGTGAGGCACTAAGAAAGATTGTGGGTAGTTTTCTTGACCTGGAGAAGAAGCTTGCAAAGAGGAGATCTTCTCTACAGGTCCTGAATGGGGGACCTGCCATTTTTTTTACCTCTCTGTTCCTTCTCTAGGTCTGCTCAATTTCTCCAGAGAACAATTCTTATGGGTAGGACACTGTGCAGCTTCCAGCAATCTTGGATCTGAACAACTTCATTGTTCAGAAGAATGGGCTTTCACTTATTTCCCTAGTTTTCAGCATACCCCTAACCCCTGTATGCCTGAGGTCCCAAAGTCCAGAGGCTACATGTTTCAATTTCACAAGACAATAAAACTCTTGCTTCCTGCCTTGAAGAAAGGAGGACCAGGGAGTCAATATGCTCTTTATATAGACTTTAATTCAATTTTCCTATGTTTTAGCATCATCTCTCACTCTCACTCCAACCATGAGAGATCACTGTTGTCACCTGGTCCTAAAATTTTCTAGATATTGTGGATTTCAAACTTTCATCATTTTGCTTAGTCAGATATCATTTATCAACGGACTTTACATCATTCAAAAATCTACTAAAATCCCTTACCCATAGTCATGTTTTCTCATGTTGTCTTTATCCATAGGTACTTACACTAAAAAAAAAAAATCCTTTAAAGTTACAATAGCAAGATTTTGTGAGAAGTACAAATAAATACTTAGGCTCAATCTATCATATTTAATCCAAGTTCCTACTGTTATAATTTCAAATGTTCTTTATCTGAGCTAATGCTATGATGCTCTCTCTTTGATAATATACACGATTAAAAGTTCAAATTAATTATTTTAACAAAAGTCACTTAGAAACATTTTTAGGAATCCAGACTTTGAGTTCAGTGGAGGTTAAAAATCTAATTAAAAATATAGACTTGCACAATACTGATGTCAATCTAAGACTTGATTTTATGTTAAATTAAAGCTAACAAATGTTTTATATGAAAAAATGAAAGATCCTTTCAATAAATCAACATTATCTTTTCTAAAATATTTACTGACTTGGAGCGCCTTGGTGGCTCAGTCGGTTAAGCGTCTGAATCAGCTCAGGTCGTGATCTCACGGTCTGTGAGTTTGAGCCCCGCATCCGGCTCTGTGCTGACAGCTCAGCGCCTGGAGCCTGCTTCAGATTCTGTGTCTCCCTCTCTCCCTGCCTCTCCCCAACTCATGCTCTCTCTCTCAAAAATAAATAAAACTTGAAAAAAATTAAAAATAAAATAAAATATTTACTGACTCATACAATCAATTCATGGTGTACAACAACTAAAACAAATTTCAGGATTTTTAAAAACTAGTTCCTAGCATTACCTTCTTAACATACAAATATATTTATTTATTCTTATGTTCAAGACATTAGTTTCCATTGCCTTGTAATTTAATATCATTCACTCATTTCCTCATAAATTCATTTATTCAGCATCTTTGTGCACTAATACAAGGATTGTGTTAACCACATGAAAAACATGTATTATATGATCCTTATCCTCACAATGTTAATCAAAAAGGCAGAAGAATAACATATATAAATAAAGAAATATAAATATTTTTAAAGTAGTATTCAAGAAACTATAGACCTACATGAGCATATAAGGTCTCTGTATATGATTTAGTTAATGATATTTAATGAATCATAAGAACACAACTAACATAAACTTAAATATGCTTTATTATGTTCTTACCTCTGGGATAATTTCTGAAAATGGGGGATAAGATGGTATAATTACCATGATATAAAATAAATGCATTAGAGGGTGCCTGGGTAGTTGAATTGGTTAGAAGTCTGACTCTTGATTTCAGCTCAGGTCATGATATCATAGTTTGTGAGAACGAGCCCCATGTCAGGCTCTGTGCTGACAGCATGGAGCCTACTTCAGATTCTCTCTCTCCCTCTCTCTGCCTTGAAATCAAAGAACAAAATAGCAGAACTCCACTTAACTGATTTCAAACTTACTACAAAACAACAGTCATCAGGACAGTATATCACTGGGACAAGAACAGACATAACAGATTAATGGAATAGCACTGATATTCAGAAATAAGCTCATGCATCTACGGTCACCCAATTTTTTAACAAGCGCAAAGCCCATCCAATGGGGGGGGAAATAGTCCTTTCAACAGGTGCAACTGGATATCCACATGCAAAAGAATTAAGTTGCATCCTTAAGTCACACCATTAACAAAACTTAAAATGGATCAAAGACATAAATGCACTGTTACCAATGTTTGTAAGGAATGGAATGGAACAGCTGGAGACAGGGGTGAGAGGAGACTCCTCATTGTACATTCTTTAACACTTTTAAAATGTTGTGGCGTCTGGCTGGCTCAGTTGGTTAAGTGTCCAACTCTTGGTTTCAGCTCAAGATCATGATCTCATGGGTTGTGAGTTCCAGCTCTACATCAGGCTCTGTGCTGACCCCGTGGAGCCTACTTGGGATCCTTCCCCTCCCTCTCTGTCTCTCCCCTGCTTGCACACTTTCTCTATCTCTCAAAATAAATAAACTTAAAAAATTTTTTCTTAATGTTGAACACATAATCATATGCCCATATTACCTAATCAAAATTATGTATTAAAAAGTTACAAAAATACTAAAATTAGGTGAAATGTTGATGGAGAAATGAACACTTGCAGGGCACCAATAGATTATTACCTTTACTTTCTGGATTACATGTTGGCCCTAAGGTAAAAGTACACCTTTACAATGGAGGGGTCAGACTGTCATTACCTTAATGTACTGACCAACATTATCACTACTGAAAGTGGCACAATCAGATAATATGCGCTTTCATTTGAGATATATTATGAAGTACATAAAAATATTTGTGCCAAAAAAGTTGAACCTGAATATAATCAAGCTTCAGATTTACCTTTCAGTTTACAATAAAGAGGAAAAGTTAAAATGACAACACAAGGAAGCAATCAAGTGAATCCAGACTACAAGACCTTCTAAAAGACAACTAATAACCATGTTTATTTAACAAAATGATGCCATTAAATAGAAAGAATACAGGCTGTTCTAAAGTGACTAAAGAGACATAATCCACTGATCAAAGTTATCACAAAAGGATCTGGATAAGACACTATGTGCCTTCTGACATGACATAATAAGTATTATATAATAATACCTAAGGAGATCAGACCTGAATCTGAATAACACTCTAGGTGTAACTACAAGTTTATGATACTTATAGGGTACAGAATATTACAATCAGAAAAACCCAAAATGTGAGAAACTCTATAGGATAAATAAACCAACTTATTTATTTATTTTTTAATGTTGTGAAGAGAAAGACAGAAGAGAAGGATATGGAATCTATATATTCAGTGGGTAGACTATGTTTGGATCCTCATACGAACAAACTAACTTTTTATTTTTATTTTTCTTAAGTTTATTTATTTATTTTTGAGGTGGGGAGAGGCAGAGAGAGAAGAAGAGAGAATCCCAAGCAGGCTCCATGCTGTCAGTGCAGATCCCAATACAGGGCTCAATCTAATGAACCATGACATCACAACCCAAGCCAAAATCAAGAGTTGGATGCTCAACCAACTGAGCCACTCAGACGCCCCAGGAGCAAACCAACTTTTTAAAGAAGTATGAGACTATTCTAGAAATCTGAAAACTGACTGGATATTTAATTGTATTAGGGAATAACTAGAGAATTCTAACTATGATAAAGATTCCATGGTTATATTAAAAAGAGCCCTTATCTTTTACAGAAAAAGTTAACTCTCATTCAAGGACTTAGAATCTGTGAATTTGTCTATTTGCTAAAATTCATCTGTAAGCTTACAACCAATACCCATGGCATTTCTCAGTCATTTGCAGGCATGCCCAAGGCAGCAAAAAAAAATTTAAGTCGCCCAAACCACATGTTCCCAGCTGAGGTTAAACAAGGGGCCATTCTGTTTCAGTTCTCATACCATAAACAAGTGTTATTCTCACTTTAGTGCCAAATTTTTCACAATTTTACACTTTTTCTTGATGATTTCACCATTACAAATGATCACCAAGCATAGTGGTTAGTGTTCCTAAACACAAGAAAATTGTGATGTGCCTCATGAAGTAAAGAATGTATTAAACAATCTTTGTTCAGGCATGAGTTATACAGGCTATCATGAGTTCAAAGGTAATGAGTCAACAATACATACTAAATGAGATATCTTCAAAGAGAAATAGACATAAAACAATGTTATATGTTGACCAGTTGACAAAAAGTTGTGGCCAAAGTTCACAGGAACCTAAACCTTTATTTCCCCAGAAGTAGTGGTCCAGTGTTGACTAATTCAATGTTTGCAATGACTTTATTGAACATAACTGCTGTGAATAACAAGAACTGACTGTCAACACTTATGTAATTGTGGATAAAATAACATGATGTCTGGGATTTGCTTCAAAATAATCCATTAGCGGTAGAGGGAGCAGGGAAGCAGAAGGAAGTAAGTTTATTGATAAAATAATATTGGCCATGTGTTGATAATTACTCAACCTGGGTGGTGAGTAAACATGGGAATTCATTAATATATTACCTCTGCCTTTGCATCTAACTGAAACATTCCACAATAAAATAAAACACATACACACAAATATGTGTATAAGCATACCTCGTTTTACTGTGCTTTGCTATACTGTGCTTTGCAGATATTGAGTTTTTCACAAATGGAAGGTTTATAGCAATCCCATGTCAAGCAAATCTATTTGCACCATTTTTCCAACAGCATTTGCTTACTTCACATCTTTGTGTCACATTTTGGTAACTCTCGCAACATTTCAAACTATTATAATTGTTTGGGGGCACCACGGACCACATGCAAATAAGATGGCAAACTTAATTGATAAATATTGTGTGTGCTCTGACTGCTCCCCTGACTAGCCATTCCCCTATCTCTTTCCCTCTCATCAGGCCTCCCTGTTCCCTGAGACACAGCAATATTGAAATTAGGCTAATTAATAACCCTACAGAGGCCTCTAGTGTCCAAGTGAAAGGAAGGGTTGCACATCTCTCACTTAAAATCAAAAGGTAGAAATAATTAAGCTTAGTGAAAAAAGGCAAGTTGAAAGCTGAGACAGAACGAAAGCTAGGCCTCTTGCACCAAAAAAAGTTAGCCAAATTGTGAATGCAAAGGAAAAGTTCTTGAAGGGAATTAAAATATCTACTCTAGTGAACACACAAATGATAAGAAAGCTAAACAGCCTTGCTGTTGATATGAAGAAAGTTTTAGTGGTCTGGAGAGAAGATCAAGCCAGCCACAGCATTCCCTCATGCCAGAGCCTAATCCAGAGGAAGGCCCCAACTCTCTTCAATTCTGTGAAGGCTGAGAGAGGTAAAGAAGCTACAGAGAAAAAAACTGAAGCTAGCAGGGATTGGTTCATGAGGTTGAAGAGAAGAAACCATCTCCATGACCTAAAAATGCAAGGTGAAGCAGCAGGTGCTGTTCAATGTACAAGCCCAGCAAGTTATCCTGAAGATCAAGCTAAGAGAATTAATAAAGGTGGCTACATTAAATAACAGATCTTCAATGCAGACAGAACAGCTTTGTATTAGAAGATGATGCCATCTAGGACTTTCATAGCCAGAGAGAAGTCAATGCCTGACTTTAAAACTTCAAAGAACAGGCTGACTCTCTTGTTAGGGGCTAATGCATCTGGTGACTTTAAGTTGAAACCAATGTTCATTTACCATGTTGGAAATCCTAGGGCCATTAAGAATTACATTAAATCTACTTGTCTATGCTCTATAAATGGAACAACAAAGTCTGGATGACAGTACATCTATTTACAACATGGTTTACAGTATTTTAAGCCCACTGTTTTTAAGCCCACTTCTCAGAAAAAGATTCCTTTCAAAACATTACAGCTCACTGGCCATCCACCTAGTTACCCAAGAGCTCTGATGGAGACATACAATGTTTTCATGCCTGCTAACAAAATATCCATTCTGCAGCCCATACATCCAGGAGTCATTTAAACTCTCAGCTGCCATGGATCATGGTTCTTCTGATGGATCTGGAAAAAATCAATTGAAAAGCTTCTGGAAATGACTCACCATTCCACATGCCATTAAGAACAGTCATGATTCATGGAAAGAGGTCAGAATATCAACATTACCAGGAGTTTTGAGAAGTTGATTCCAACCCTCATTGGATGACTTTGAGGAATTCAAATTCAAGACTTTTGTGGGAGAAGTAATTGCAGGTGTGGTAGAAATAGCAACAGAACTAGAATTAGAAGTGGAGTCTGAAGATACGTTTGAACTGTTGCAATCTCATAATCATACTTTAACAGATAAAAAGTTGCTTCTAATGGATGAACAAAGAAAGAAGTTTCTTGAGTGGTTCTTGGTGAAGATGCCATAAGATTGTTGAAACAACAACAAAGGACTTAAAATCTTTCATAAACTTAGTTTACAAAGTAGCAGCAGGGTTTGAAAGGATGGACTCCAATTCTGAAAGAAATTCTGTGGGTAAAATGACATCAAACGGCATTGCATGCTACAGAGAAATGTTTCAGAAAGGAAGAGTCAATTGATATGGCAAACTTTATTGCTGTCTTATTTTAAGAAATTGCCACCACAACCTGCAGCAACTACCACTCTTATCAGTGATCAGCCATCAACACCAAAGCAAGACCTTACATGAGCAAAAAGATTACAACTCAATGAAAGCTCAAATGATGGTTAGCATTTTTTTAGGAATAAAGTGGTTTTTTTGAACCAATAAAGTATTTTAAATTAAGGTATGTATATTATTTTTTTAGACATAATGCGATTGCACACTAATAGACTATAGTATAGTATAAACATAACTTTTATAAGCACTGGAAAACCAAAAACTTCATTTGACTTGCTCTATTGCAATATTCGTTTCATTGTGATGGTCTGGAACCAAACCCACAACATCTCCAAGGTATCCCTATACACAGACATCCCACCAAAAAACTTACCAGAAAATTATAATAAAGTGTCAAAAAGTTTAAAAAGTTAAAAAAGTTACAGATAGGCATTTTCCCAAAAGGGTATTGACATTTAGAGCAGCATGATTCTTTAATGGAGCAGGATTAACCTATTCGTTTCAGTATGGTTAGCAATCTCAGCCTACACCACTATGACAGTAGCAGCACTACTTGAAACTAACAATGCAGGCAAAGGTTTACCCAGAAGGCCATTCATCACAGCATGATCATACGATTTTTAAAAAAATAAAATAATCTTAATGTATCAAAACAAGATACCAGTTAAATATAAATATGGTGTATCAAAATAATAAAAATATATTGTAACCAGTAAAAATGATACTGTACTTCCTCTTAAAGATGATTAACTTGGTGAAGATGATACTGACTTCCACAAATCACACTGAATTGAATAAATACCTATCACAGCATGGAAAATAAGAAAAGGGGCCAAAATTGACCATAAATGTGAGAAACATTGGAAAGACAGAAGGATGTGCTCACAAACCCAGAGAAGAAAAATCAGATCAAAATCTAAATGATGCCTACAGTGTAAGAGGAAGATGCTTTTTCTCAAAGATGCTCAAAGAGACTCTAAGTACCCAATTAGTAAATACAGAGAACAGAAGCCCAAAGCAGTCAAGAAGACTAATAAAGGAACCATTTATCAAAAAGCTGAGTCTCTCACTCACTTGAAGCATTTGCCTACAGCAAATGGCCAAAGATGACTTTCCTTAATCAAAAGAAAATCTTAAGTCTTAAGTTTGAAAGGGCCCACCAAAGGCTGAGAAGGTTGGATTTTTTAAAAACCCAAATTAATAGCTGATATTGAAATTTTACTATGTTACATGTAAAGAGACTATCTTGAAAGTTTAATTTAAGCAAGCTACCTAGAAAAAAGAATCATACTTACACTGGATCACAAATACACTTGGTAGCACCTCTACATGCTAAAAGAAGATAACAGAGCTATACTTTCAAAAATCTGAAGGAAATTATGTGGACATAAAATTGCATGTTCAACTAAACTATCAATCAAGCATAAGGACAAAAGAAAGACATTTTCAGGCATGTAAGGAGTCAGAAAGTGACTTGTGCATCCTTTCTCAGAAATAATGTTGAAAACATAACCCAACAAAAAGAAAGATATGGGATACCAGGAACTGTGGAACAAGTCCAAGAGTACAATGAAAAGAAAATCTAAGGTAATAGCTATGAGTAGGTGTAGAAAGCAACTGGTCCAAATTCATACCATAAGCCAAAAGGCTCAAGGAAGAATGTCTTAGGCTGTTAAACAAATACAGACATTCTTTATGATAAGAAAGCAGAAAAGAAGGACCATTAGAAATTCCAAGGGGAAAAATGTTGTCTAGGAAGATCAAGGCACAGATATTAAAACAGACTTAAATGTAACATTATTTGGGTAACTAGTGGACTATACAAAGACAGTGTATTTGACTTTGATTTTGAGAATATTCTTTTTTTGAAAAATAAAGATTCAATGGTATACCATTTTTCCTTTTTCACAAGTCAAAACATACTACATGGTTCTCTAGGAAATAAATGTTCACATAATTATAAAGTTATAAATGCCACTTATAGGCTTCCAGTTTCAAAAGTCAACTCAAATTTCAAAGTATCTCACAGTATGACCTATGAATTACAACATCAGAATTATCTGGAAAGCTGATTTTTAAAAGACTTCTAGGGGTGCCTGGGTGGCTCAGTTAAAAAAAAAAAAAAGAAGCATCCGACTCAGGTACAGCTCAGGTCATGATCTCACAGTTCCAAGTTCAAGCCCTGCATTGGGCTCTGCACTGACTGCAGAGCCTGCTTGGGAATCTCTCTCTCTCCCTCTCTCTCTGCCTCTCCCCTGCTCATGCTGTCTCTGTCTCTCTCAAAGTAAATAAATAAACTTAAAAAAAAAATTTTAAGACTTCTGGACCTCATTGCTAGAGATTCAGTAGATCTAGGGAAAAATCCCAGAAATCTGCATTTTAATAAATTCACTAGGTATAGCTTAGGCACACTAAAATTTTGAGAATCATAGCTGTAAAGTAATAATCTCCAAAATTTCCCATTATATATCTTATCAGCATAGGGCTTTTGAGTATACTCACAAAATATATGTGCATTTATTTACAAAGTGTGTATATATACTTTTGTATGTGTATTATGTATATTAAAAAGTAGAAATCTCAAAGGGTGAGAAAGAGGACTCAACAATATGTTAATATTTCTCTCTCAACCAAGAGGAAAGTGAAAATTAAAGACAGTTTTAGTGAGTTTAAAAAAATAACAAATTAGAAAGCTGGAATATACAAATAAAATGAGAGGAGGATAATGAAAAAAATCACAGAAATTACTACTGAAGTCCCAAGAATGTTTCTTCTAGAAAGCTTATTTGGCTAGAAAACAGAATGCAACTGAGAGTGATCACATTTCATCTCAAGGAAATAATAAGGTACTTCAACAAAAGGCTTAATTCTGATTATCGAAAGGGAAAAACTGATTGATGAATGAGACATATAAGTAACATGAAGAGAAAGTGAATATACTACTTCAAGAGTCCACAATAATGGAGAATGGTAAAACTGTACATAGGTATCTATCACAGATTTTTAAAAGTCAAATTCCAGACAACACTGGAATGATCCTAGGGCCAGACATACCAAAGGTCAAGTTATCAAAAACTGATATTCAGATTATATAATCATGATTCCAATAAAGACACAGGAAACGGCATCCATCCATATGCTTAGCTTCTCATTTAGGAAATGTACTGAAATCCATTTAATACGAAAGCAAGTGTTTTTAATTGCTATGCTAAGCATGATGGGACTACCGTACACCAAATGTTTGGTAAGGAGTACCCAGCATCACTCTGCTATTTCTAATGACCAAGGAGAGGCCCAGTAATATATAGTTAAATAAATGAGCATCCCCTACAGGGTAATACACAGTGCTAAGCGAAATCCCTCAGCCTATTTCAGATTACTTTCTTCTGGCAAGGTCATCCCAGGCTTTCAGGTACACACTGCAATTACCTTAGGGGAAAACTGAACCATGTCTAGGAAGGATCATGTCTAGAAAGTTGTCAACAGAGGCAGTTTCAGAGTAAAAAACCAAGTAACAGGTACTTCTCTAATTTTTAAAGTTGTGTCATAATAGCTCAACACACCGACATAAACAGACACACACATAACACGCACACACACAATGTCTAAGTCACACTTTTATCTCTTACCTACAAACCTCCCAAATACATCAGAATATAAGTAGGAGATATGGCCTATTTATATTTATTAACTGGCACCCCTTGAAATAAGTCCAATAATTATTAATATCATGCTTCACATTCATTTGGAAATAAAATCTCTTTAGGGGCCTAATGCCAAGTTTTAATAATAAAGCAAAGCAAATTCAACAAACCAAATACTCATGAAAAAATTACTTGGAAGCTCACCGTTCTACAACCAAACTGACTGCTTGTGTGAGATCTGGGTTTGTCACCTGGAGACGTTTCCACAGAGACCATACAAATTCTTTATCAGCCTTAAAGAAACAAAAGACATTTTTAATGCATTGCTTTGTAGCTGTATCAGAGAAGACACTACATTAAATTTTAAAATGAAAAATGTTTCTTGATCTCTAGTTCTAGAACTATAAAATAGACTCTTGAAAACTGTAGCAGGAAAGCTTTATTTTAAGAAGTTCTTACACTGGTAACCCACATTCACTTCGACTATTTCTACCACCCACACTTCAGGGTATAAATGATGGAATGCTAAATATCAGTTATTTTGCTCTAAAAGGGAATTGCTCTCTATTTACAGCTCCATTTTTCAGCTCCCCTTTTCAGCAAAATTCCTTGGAAGAGTTGCCTATAAACACAGTCTCCACTTCCTCACCTCATTCACTCTATTACTTCCTCCAGTCAGATGTCCCTCCCTACTATGATGTTAAATTCCTTTTTTAAGGTCCCCTATGCAGCCAAATCCCATAGACAATGAGCAATTTTAGTCCTTACTGCCTAGGTCCATTGTCATCAACTATGGTTGAGAGTTAGGAATCACTTTAGGGGAAGTTTTTAAAAATAGTGATTATCTAGAGATTCTGATTTAATTGGTTTTGGGTAAGGTTCAAGCACCAGTATTTTTTACAAGTTCCTCAGGTGATTCTGTACACTCAGGATTAAATAAGAACCACTGCTCTAGGGGACCTCATAGTTCCATGGTTTCATGTATCAACTCTACACTAAGGACTTCCACATTTCCCGCCTTAGCTATTTCCTCTACCCCTAGGTGCAGACTCCGATTTCTAACTGCCTACTCAATAATTCCACTTGAATACCTAATAGGTATCTCAGATTTAACTTATCCAAAATAATCTTTTTGATTTCCTACTCTTTCACAAACCTACTCCTATGCATCTCAGAAAATGACACCACCATCTAGTCATTTCTTCAAAGGCCTAACACCTACAAGTCAATTCTGGTTGCTCTCTTCCTCGCATTTCCTATCCAAACCATTAGTAAGTTCTATTACCTACAAAATATATCCCATTCTAGTTCAGGTCAACCTCTTCTCTTGCCTAGCCATCTATGATGGTTCCCCTAGCCTCCTTATAGCTCAAAAATCTCCACTGCATTCCCATCAGATTAGGAAAATAATCCAAACTCTGTATCAAGGCTACAAAACCCCACATTCTCCGGCCCCATACACACCTCCTCAACCTCATCTATCACTCTGTTCATTCATCACTCACACTAGTCTTCTTGCTCTACTTGTACCAGGGCCTTTGCACATGTACCATCCATCAGATTTTCATGTATATTATTTCCTCACTTCATTCAGGTCTTTGCTTAAATATCACCTCAAGAGAAATCTTCTCT